>NC_052159.1:54524108-54824108 GCF_902713615.1 Scyliorhinus canicula | reverse complement strand
CATAGCTGATCTGATTGTGAAAATGAAAATGAAATGAAAATCGCTTATTGTCACGAGTAGGCTTCAATGAAGTTACTGTGAAAAGCCCCTAGTCGCCACATTCCGGTGCCTGTCCGGGGAGGCTGGTACAGGAATCGAACCGTGCTGCTGGCCTGCTTGATCTGCTTTAAAAGCCAGCGATTTAGCCCAGTGAGCTAAACCAGCCCCCTTGTGACCTTAACTCCACTTTCTTGCCTGGCCTGATAACCATTGACTCTCTTGTCAATCAAAGATTGTCTAATTCGGCCTTGAACTTATGAAATGCCCAACCCCCACTGGCTCTGTGAAGAGAATTCCAAAGACTAACTGAGAAAATAATGTCCTTTTCATCTATGCCTTAATCGGGAGATCTTTTATTTTAAAACTGTCCGCTAGTTCTAGATCTCCAAACAAAAAGACATATCCTCCCAGCGTCTACCCTTGGAAACCCCCTCAGAATCCTATGTGTTTAAATAAGATCACCTCTCCAATGGGTATAGGCCCAACCTATTCAATCTTCACTCACTTGGCAACCCCTTCATCCTTCTGTGAACTGCTCTCAATGCTAGTATATCTCTCTTTAAGTAAGTAAGTAGACCAAAATTGTTCACAGTATTCTATGTGGAGTCCGTAAGACGTATGAGCAGAATTAGGTCATTCGGCCCATTGAATCTTCTCCGCCATTTAATCATGGCTGATTTGTTTCTCATCCCCATTCTCCTGCCTTTTCCCTTATTAATCACGATTGATCAACATTGATCCAGAATTAACAAAGACATGCATGCGGATTCTGGCATGGATGAGTTGAGGCAGGGGCGGAGTTGGGAGATGTTATGGTGGAAATAGGCAGTCTTAGTGATGGCATGGATAGGGGATTGGCTGACTGGCAAAAGGCAGATGGTGGGGATAAGGAGGTCTTTTTCAGGATGGCAGCCGGTGACTAGTGGTGTACCTCAGGGGTCGGTGCTGGGACCACAGCTTTTCCCAATATATATCAATGATCTGGAAGAAGGAACTGAAGGCACGGTTGCAAGTTTGCAGATAATACAAAGATCTGTAGAAGGACAGGTAGTATTTAGGAAGCAGGGGGGCTGCAGAAGGACTTGGACAGGTTAGGAGAGTGGGCAATGAAGTGGCAAATGCAATACAATGTGGAAAAGTGTGAGCTTATGCACTTTGGAAGGAGGAGTGGAGGCATAGACTATTTTCTAAATGGGGAAATGCTTAGGAAATCTGAAGCACAAAAGGACTTTGGGGTCCTTGTTCAAGAGTATCTTAAGATTAACGTGCAAGTTCAGTCGGCAGTTAGGAAGGCAAATGCAATGTTACCATTCATGTTCAGAGGGTCAGAATATAAGACCAGGGATGTTCTTCTGAGGCTGTATAAGGCTCTGGTCAGACCCCATTTGGAGTATTGTGAGCAGTTTTGGGCCCTGTATCTAAGGAAGGATATGCTGGCCTTGGAAAGGGTCCAGAGGAGGTTCACAAGAATGATCCCTGGAATGAAGAGTTTGTCATATGAGAAACGGTTGAGGGCTCTGGGTCTGTACTCGTTGGAGTTTAGAAGGATGAGGGGGGATCTTATTGAAACTTACAGGATACTGCGAAGCCTGGACAGAGTGGACGTGGAGAGGGTGTTTCCACTTGTCGGAAAAACTAGAAGCAGAGGACACAATCTCAGACTAAATGACGATCCTTTAAAACAGATGAGGAGGAATTTCTTAAGCCAGAGGGTGGTGAATCCGTGGAACTCTTTGCCACAGAAGACTGTGGAGGCCAAATCACTGAGTGTCTTTAAGACAGATAGATAGGATCTTGATTAACAAGGGAATCAGGGGCTATTAGAGAAGGCAGGAGAATGGGGATGAGAAAAATATCAGCCATGATTGCACGGCGGACTCACTGGGCCCAGTGGCCTAATTCTGCTTCTATGTCTTATGGTCTTTATTTCCAAAATAGCAAAGCCACAGACTATCCCAGTTCCTCCCAGACACTCAGAATGAACTGTTTTATATACTCTTACAATAATTCCTTAATTATTTCTCAGTTAGGGAAAGCTGTGATCAATTACTAAAGCATGCATTTCATCGCAACACAAATTCAACATCAACACAAAGAATGTGGGTCGACAGTGATCAGGGGGTCAACGAGATGGAGGGCTGATGAGGAAACAGGTGTTGGTGTGGGAGGGTCATAGAGAGGAAAGGTCAGAAGTGACATGGAGGGTAGGTGAGATAACTAAGGAGCAGGAGAGACTGCCCCAAAATGGTGCTGATTGGGTCAACCAACCCTACATCAGACCAGGCAGTAAATTATATTAAAATAAACCTCCTGATGCTCAACACAGAAACTGGCCAATTAACTGCACAAAGTTAAAGCAACACAAGTTAAAATGAAACAAGCACTTGCTGTGCCCGTATGCTAATATAGGAACTCCCAAATCCCCCTGTACTGCAGCATTTTGCAATTCTGCTCCATTTAAATAATATTCTGTTTTGAATGCTTCCTGCTAAAGTAGACAACCTCACAGTTTCCCAGATTATACTCACTGAAACTATCTATTTATTTTTGCAGACTCTTTGTATCCTCCTCACAACTTGCCATCCTACCTATCTTTGTATCATCTGCTAATTTGGCTAGAATACAGTCTGATCCTTCATCCAAGACATTAATACAATAAATAGTTGAGATCCCTGCACTGATCTTTGTGGCACTCCATCAGTTAGTTTGCCAACCTGAAAATGACCCATTTATCCCAACTACTCTATCTCCTTTAATGAGCCAATCCTGTATCTACCCTAATAAAATACCCTCACAGCATGAGCTTGTATCTTGGGTAGCAATCTTTTATGTGGCATCTTGATGAATGCCTTTGGAAATCCAAATATGCTACATCTACTGGTTTCCCTTTATCTACCCTGCTTGTTACATCTTCAGAGAATTTTAAGAAACTGATCAAACACAATTTCTCTTCCACAAACCCACATTGACTTTCCTTATTGTATTATGATTATTTAAATGTCTTGTTTAATAATGGATTCTAGCATTTTATCTATGACAGATGTTAGGTTAGCTAACCTGATGGTATGTTTCCCTCCTTTTTTGAAAAGTGTTACATTTGTGGCTTTTCTATCCAATAGGACCTTTCCAGAATCTAGGGAATTTTGGAAGATTACAACTAATGCATCCACTATCTCTCCAGCCATTTAAGGCACTGCACTCAGACCATCAATCCAGGGGACCTATCAGCCTTTAGCGCTATTAATTTTCATAGTACATTATTCTCGTGATTCCAATTTTAAGTTCCTCCCTCCCTTTTGCACTTGACTTTCCACCCTTCTCCTCTTAGCCTTGCTGTTGTGTGTGGTCTGTTTATTACAATGTGCGAGACATTCCAAAGTGCTGACAGCTGTGCACCGTAGAGAAAAGATTGCACTGATCCGAGCCTGGTTTACATGAAGCCCATCCTAATAGAATACCTCCCATTTTACCCAGTATTAGTGTCAGTGTCCTATGAATCAAAACTCCCACTTCCCATGCTGCTCTTTGAGCCACATGCTTAATTCTCTAATCTGTTTGACCCCATGCCAAATTGCTTATGGCTGAGGTAGTAATCCAGAAACTATTACTGTTTAGGTAATTAAAACAAAGTTCCCCAAACACCTGACACAGAACCTCATTCTTTGCTCTACCTATATCACTGGTTCCTATATGGACCACGGCAACTGGGATCTTCTCCTTCCACTCCAAATTCTTCTTCAGTGGTAAGATGTCCTGAACCTTGACAATGGGCTGCCAACATAACCTTTGGAGCCCACAGTCTCAGTTGATGAAAACAGTATTTATTCCCCTGACTATGCTATCCCCAACCGCTACTACATTGCTCTTTGTTCCCCCCACTGGAATAACCTTCTGTACCAATATGCCATGGTCAGCATGCCTTTCTGCCCTGCAGCTCTTGTTCTCTCATCTTGGGCGAAATTCTCCGACCCCCAGCAGGGTCGGAGAATCACCTGGGGCCGCCGAAAATCCCGCCCCCGCTGTGGCAGAGATTCTCCGCCACCCGGGAAGTGGCGGTGGCGGGAATCTCGCCACTCCGATCAGAGAGGCCCCTGCGGTGATTCTCCGGCCCGAATGGGCCGAAGTCCCGCCGCTGGGAGGCCTCTCCCGCCGCCGAGGTTTAAACCACCTCTGGAACGGCGGGATCAGCGGCGCGAGCGGGCCCCGGGGGGGGGGGGGGGGGGGGGGGGGGGGGCGGGGGGCGATCGAACCCCAGGGGGTGCCCCCACGGTGGCCTGGCCCGCGATCGGGGCCCCCCCGCTCAGACTCCGGGCCAGTGCCCTGGGTGCACTATTTTCCTCCGCGTTGGCCACGGCCTCCGCCATGGCGGAAGCGGAAGAGAACCCCACATCGCGCATGCGCCGGCAGTGGCCGCTGACGTGACTGTCGGCGCATGCGCCGACCGGCGAAAGCCTTTCAGCCAGCCCCGCTGCCGGGGGCGCCGGTTTTTTTGCGCCAGTCTTCTGGTGCAAACCGCTCCTGCGCGGGGAATTCCCCACCTTTGGGGAGGCCCGACCCCTGAGTGGTTTGCGCTACTCCCCTACGCCGGCACCCTCCGTCACGCCGGGTAGGGGAGAATGCTGCCCCTTGTTAGACAAAGACAAATATCGATGCTCCTCCTTCATGACAACCTGGATCCTCATATATGCCTGACCTGCAGTAACACCCATCTGTCCCCGACATCAAAAACTTCTAAAGCACTCCTCACCCTAAGGCATGTGACTGGTTCCAGGAGCAAAGTGTCCAGCTATATCCCCTCTGCCTGATTCCACATGTTGGTTCCACATTATACTTGTGAAACAAAGCCTGCATATACCAAATAACAATCATGAGCAATTAGTCACACCATGATTATAGAATTGACTGTATAGAGTTATCTCTCAATATTCTGTATTTTGATGTGTAATAACCATTAAAAAATAGATACAACATTGCACAACACCTCATCAACATTTTCATAACAGCTCAAAACAACTCTCCCCAAGCAAATCAATTCAGAGCATCAGTTTCGTATTGCTGCTCAGAATACGAAAGTTGGCAATAATCCATTTTCAGATTTTAAACTTGCAAACCTGGAAAGCTTATTCAGCAAGAGCTTTGCAATCCTAAGCAATGACAGCCAGACATAAGAAAAGCAAATTACATCTACCATCCTTTTCGATTTTTTATGGAGAACATCCTGAAAACACCACTGCAGTCCTTGGACCCCTCAGCTGTCTCTGATTTGGCACACTGTTTGTCTGCTGGATGAGCAGAAATTTCCTCCCACTAAACATTGTGAAGACTGACACCATTGCCTTTGGTCGCTGCCACAAACTCAGTCATTTCCATCCCTGATAAATATAAGACCGTTTGCAGCCTTGGTCTGACCCAAAGCTGAATTTCCCACAAAATCTCAGCACCACCGCCAAGACTACACTTTCAACATCTGTAATACTGCCGAACTCAGGTTCTCCCTCGTCTGCTGCAGAAACCCTCATTTATGCCTCCGTTATCCCTAGGTTTGACCATTCCAACCACTCCCTTGGCCAGCCCTGCATCTTTTACATGTAAGAGTCCTTCTGTTCATTTCCTTTGATCCCATTTCTTTTATGTTATTTTATTATTTTGGTCCATGGACCCATAGTTGGGATGCACCTTTAAGCAGAAGATTCAAGGCTGAAGGAGCCTGCCTTGTGTTCCCAGGTTTTGTTTTGAGAGGAGAAGCCAGACTCCTCGGAACGGAGTGGATCTTAGGAACCAGGGGCTGGATTCTCCCCTACCTGACAGGAAAGGCCTTTGGTGCCACGCCAGCCGGGGCCGAAGGGACTCCGCCGGAAGTCCCCACATGCGTGGGAGCATCAGCGGCTGCTGACGTCGTCCCAGCGTATGCGCGCGGGGGGGGTGTCATCTCCACGTCGGCCATCGCGGAGGCAGATGCGCGACACGGAAGGAAACGAGTGCCCCCATGGCACAGGCCCGCCCGCAGATCAGTGGACCCCGATAGCGGGCCAGTCCACCGTAAGGGCATCTCCTGGGGCCAGATCGCCCCGCGCCCCCCCCCCCCCCCCCCAGGACCCCGGAGCCCGCCCGCGCCACCAGTCCCGCCGGTAAGGGAGGTGGTTTGATTCACGCCGGTGGGACCGGCATAACAGCAGCGGGACTTCGGCCCATCGTGGGCCGGAGAATCGCTGGAAGGGGGGGGGGGGGGCCCGCCGACCGGTGCGATTCCCGCCCCCGCCGAATGTCCGGTGCCGGAGAATTCAGCGGCCGGCAGGGGCGTGATTCACGCCGGCCCCTGGCGATTCTCCGACCCAGCGGGGGGTCGGAGTATCCAGCCCCAGGTCTGGAGGAAGTTGGATCGATTGGTTAACTGGCAACCAGTGGGTTGGCCAGGGACTGTGTTCTGCTTGACAATGGTCAGTGATCAGCTCCTGCATGATGGTTTCTGAGAGAACTGGGCAGACGCGTTTAGACCTTGGAAATGAAAGGAACATTCACTCTCTGCTGCTTGCTGAAGTGAAAGAACTGCTTTATTGTTCTGAATCATTGAAAGCCTGGTATATCCTTTGCTGTGAACCTTGAATGATGCAGAGTCTGCTGAGAAGGTGGAGGAGAGAAAATCCTCTCAAGCCTAGAAGGATGCAGTATCAAAACTAAAGCAGAGCTTCAGGAAGACACTAACCGGTAATCATCACAGTGTATCAACGATCTTTATCCTTTTATTCTTTATCAATATTCTTTCCCTTTCAATCACTTTTCCCTCTGTATTGTTTATCTGTGTGTGTGTGTGTGCGTGTGTGTATATAGAGAGTGGGGTTGGAAAGGGGGGTTGGGAAAGGGGTATGAGATTATCAGTTACATTTTCTGTCCACTTAATTATAGTACTGTACATAGTGAAAGGTTATTTGTATTTTAAAGTCACAAACCTGGCGACTTTAGGTTTTTGGGCTCAACCAAGGATCTCGGGTATTTTAAATCAAATCCTATTTCACCTGTGTTGTGACTCTGGGTCAAGTGAGACTGGAATTGACCGCGCACTAGCCCAGTCAAACGTGTTCTTATCCAAGACATAGCTGCCTATTGTTACATTCCTCGCCTTTTCCTCCAAGGTAGCCAGATATGTAGTGTTGACAAAATATACAAATAAGTTTGACTCAAAACTAATTTATTTAACATTACTAAACTAAATGAAGTTCGCACACTCTACTGAGTTACAGATAATAAACTAATGATACTGAATGTGTAGTGCTGTATTCAATATTCTATCTAACTAGTAAACTACACTATGACTTGACCTTGTGCTACATTTCTACATTCAACTTTCACTCTGCTCTCATCAAGTTCTCCTCAGCTTCTCCCAGAATTCCTAGATATGCTGTCTTATATACAGTGAATTAGTGACGCCCTCTAGTGTTTGATTTACACATAGATTCAGATATTAACCCTTTACTATACTGGCATTATACATATCATTACACCCATTATCTTAATTTGTTCCAAATCTCATTCACCCATCACCCATGCTTGCTGTCCTTCATTGACTCTGTGAGCCATATTACCTTAACTTTAAAAGTCTCATTCTTGTTTTCAAATCTCTATCTACCTGTTTAGCCTCCTCCAGATTTACAAACCTTTGCGATCTCTGCAATCCTTCAATTCTGCCCTCTGGCGCACCCCACCTTAATCACACCACCACTGGAGGCTGTGCTGACAGCTGCCTAGGCCATTGGCTCAGGGATTCCCCTCTGCCTCTTTATTTCTCTCTCTCCTCTTTTAAGATGCTCCTAAAAAACTACCTTTTGACCAAGTTTTTGGACATCTTTCCTGATTTCTGCTTTGGCTTGGTGTCAAATAAAATGTTTTAATTGAGATCAAATGTTGTTAACCTCCTTAGGGTATTTTACCATTTAAATGCCCTGTAGAAGTAAATAAATGCACATTCTTGTTGTTTACTCAGGCACCAGATGCCCTGGCTGTGCTATTATCAGTTCACACTTTCAGCAACTTGTCACGCTAAAGATAAAAAAATAACAATCATGCAAGGTCAAGTGCGACAATTGGAATATCCTTTTAGCTGTCTGCTACTGCAAATTATGGCACGATGTGTTACTTTTCACCTGCGAACTGTGTAATGGTCTGTTCTGAACTCCATAACTCTGGTATATACTTACTTTTCTCTATAGCTGGAGATTCTGCCAGTGTGGGTCCGTGCCCCCCCCCCCCCCCCCCCCTCCCCCCCTCCCCCCCTCACGTAAAAGGAGCTGGGGTGAAGCTTTGGGTAGAGACCTTCATTAACACACAGTATTGTTTGGAGATTTGATTATTCCTTTGCTATAATGGTTGGCCTCCTATCTTCCACGCACCAGAAATATCTGCGCACCCAAATCTCTGCAGGTCATATTCTGACTTGTATCCGAATTGGGCACACTACATTTATAGAAAAAAAAGACACTTTATAAATGCAAATTGTTGCTCTGTCTGTTTGCTCTCTACAATCATGTTATTGGCTTATTTTTCCTCTCAGGATTGACAGACTCATTGTATATTTCCAGCATCTTGTGGTTTCAATTCAAACATGCCTTTGAGGTTTTCACAGTGAGAAGTCTCACAACACCAGGTTAAAGTCCAACAGGTTTGTTTCAAATCAGGTGAGGAAGGAGCACTGCTCTGAAAGCTAGTGATTTGAAACAAACCAGTTGGACTTTAACCTGGTGTGGTAAAACTTCTTACTGTGCTCACCCCAGTCCAACGCCGGCATCTCCACATCATTGAGGTTTGCAGCATCATTCCCTCCATTTTCTATCTTTGTTCTTCAGTAGGCCTCTGACTATTTTCATATTTTATTGGTTTAAGATGCTTTACCTCCTTTTTTAATAAGGGCATTGAAGGTAATTCAGACCATTAACTTCATCTCTGCATGTGAAATTGTTCTCGCTTTAATTTTCTTTCTATTTCTATTATAGTGTTCATTGTGAGTCCAGCTCATGATGGAGACCTGGGCCTGGATTCTCTGTTCTGGAGACTAAGTACTCCCGCCACCAGAGAATTGGGTCTGGTCTCCACTGGCACTGGGAGCAGCAACCATGAGTAAACCATGTAAATAAATGCTTTCTGCTGTCCATAAGAACAAGTGAAATCCAGTTCCTTTTGATGTGGTGAGGAGCTGCCAAGCATAGCAATTGTGATTGTTATGAACATTGTGATTAGCATCAAAGCAGGGTACTGGAGATGTATTAAAGCGTGAAGGGAATGATTGATAAAATCCACCAAGCACCTGTCTCTGGAGTCATAAAACTGCCAATCACTGACAATGTGTTGGGTGCGAAATTTAATGAGAGTTTTGCAATTCAAAGGCTGTCAAGGGATTTGAATGCTTTTCAGTAGCACTTGGCTTTCGAGGACACCTCTGACACTTGCAACAGCTGCTGTTTTAAACACTGAGGCAGCTGATGTTAGGTACTGCCTGGATTGCTATTCAGATTTCAGACAGGGCTGACTGATGGGGGTCTCTGAATGGGGGTCTCTGAATGGGGTCACTGATGAGGCCTCTGATGGGCGGGCTCTGATGGGGGAGATCTGATGAGTGGGGGTGGGTCTGATGGAGGGAGAGGTCTGATTGAGGGAGAGATCAGATGGAGGGAGAGGTCTGATGGAGGGAGAGGTCTGATGGAGGGAGAGGTCTGATGGAGGAAGAGGTCTGATGGAGGAAGAGGTCTGATGGAGGAAGAGGTCTGATGGAGGGAGAGGTTTGATGGAGGGAGAGATCTGATGGGGGGAGAGGTCTGATGGCGGAGGGAGTGGTCTGATGGGGTGGGAGAGGTCTGATGGGGTGGGAGATGTCTGATGGGGGTACTGATAGGGATTCAGTGGGGGAAGGGGTCAGGTCACCCTCGTGCGTGCATGCTGACCCGTTATTCCCGTGGTGGGGGTGAGTGGGGGGTTGCCCATACCTGTCAACGAGGGGAGGAGGATTTGATTTGCGAGGGGGAGGGGTCTTCTGATGGACTTTGTGGGGCACATCAGTTATGCACTGACCCACCTCTGGTTCCATCACTTCAGGCTACTCTTGAGCGAACTCGCACCAAAGCCCACCCGCAGGATTTCCTGTTGTGGGGGCAATGCATAATGGGGATGGGAGAGGCTGGTGAATCGGGCTTCCAGCCTGTTAATCAAATTGAAATGGATGTTAATCACCGATGTGCAACCCTCTGCTGGCACGCAGGTAGCGTGCTGAGACCACCAGCAGGGGATTGGAGCGTCGCAATTCGTTTTGGCACCTGGGGGACATTCCATTCTCCACCCGATCGGGAATCCCGATCGTGGCATTGGGCAATGGGAAATGGGCCCTCTGTTTATTCTTTTGCCAGATTCTGACTGAGATTCCAGGATTTTCTGTTTCATAGTTCCAGCGTTTATAGTTTTTTGTTTTTTGTATTTGTAATCGGCTCAGTAATAGCAGATTCTCTCTGCAAGTGATTTTGAAAAATTTGCAGGCATTATGGGGCGGGTCAAGAGAGGGACAAACATTGCACCGTTCCAAAGTAATTTCTCCTGTGTAGCAGTCTACAAAGTTCAATGTCTTTTTGTAACAGCATAAAGAAGAAAAAGATCACATTCTCCCCTGCCAGGAATCTGCACAGACATATAATATTCTGAGGGAAGGTTCTGTACTTTCCCTCTGTTCCTGAAAAGATAAATCAATAAAAACTTCAGAATACCCACAAAACCTGGCATTATATATCAGGACTGGTTGTCATAATTTAAGTGCTACTTCTACAGTGTCAACATCGAAGGAATTATTACATTCCGAGCAGGTTTCCAGAAATGTAAAATTATACTTTGCAAAATATTTTAGTTTAGCTCTGTATTTCTGGGTGTGGATTTACCAGTTGGAAAAAAATCTGCGTGCAGATTGCATTTAAAAGAATCTAACTGGTATGGATAACAATATTTAACTACCTGTGTGGTCTAACAGCGCTTTATTTTTGGAAAAATGTAACTGTTCATCCCATTAGCTTGACTCTCCTCTCAGATGCCATTTTCTCTCCTCACCTACGCATATTCTTTATAGCTTTTTTTTGGCACCTTAATTAACGCTTGGTTTTCATTGTCCAATTCACTCTTTAGCGTACCATCCATTTTGCAGAGCTCCTTATGCAAACAGTGAGTATTGGAATAGTCTTGGTCTCTTTATATTGTGGTTCAAATGATATGCTTGCAATAGTAAATCGTCAATTAGCTCAACTATGCACAAAAAAGGGTAGTAAAACTAACAGTTTTATAACAGACTAAACACATTTTCATATTTATAAAAGAAAAAGGACACTTTATACTGTATACAGTAAATAAAGATTGTACAATCCACAATAGAATTAATTTGTACCAGCAATTCTAAGGGATTATGTAATCTTGCAATGTTTTTCCCCCCATAAATAACTAGAAATGAACATGCACAAGAAGCCAAATGGCTTCTTTCCATGTCACAATTTCGGAGACAAACACGCAACAGAGAAAGAAAGGCATGGAGAAGACAAATAATAATTGCTCAGGTAAAGATTGGCAGGAAATGCAGGAATTTGTGAAGGGGAGAATGAGGAATTAATGAGCTGAATTTTTTTAATGTTCCCAAAGGCAGGAAGACAACAAAGTAAGAAGGGTTTTGAAAGACAGTTTGACGGAAAGAACATGGTAGTTGATAGTTTGGTCTCTGATGTTGGAGCAGAAAATGCAAGGAATGTGTTGTAACATTTGAGTTACAAAAGTGGAAGGTGTAGGTTTGGATGCTTATCTGGGGGGTTGACCACTCAAAGGCCAGGATCTAATTCTAGGAACAGGGGTCCCCCACAGTTGGAGAACCATTGCAATCCCTGTATTGCTTCTGTGGGGTAGGCCCAGTGCTATTTTAGTGCCCTTAGGCACTTAACTGACCAGCATTGGGCTTGCCACGTAATCAAGTGTCGAATACTGCGCCCGAAAGCTGCCAGCCAATCAGAGGCTGGTGGCTTTCCATTGTCAGTAATGCCACCAGAAGCAGTGGCTACTGCCAGTAGTGCTCTCTGGTCCAGCCTGAAGATCGCCACTGGATCCTTGGACACAGATGTGTGAGGCAGAATAGGGCCGTAAGGAGGGGTGGGGTGTTGGTCACTGGAGAAGAGGGAGGCAGGAGGTCAGAGGCAAGGTCAGGGTGTTTTCTTTCAGCACCTACTCTTCCTGATGCTGGATTTCTTAATCGGGCGGGGAGTGCCTGTCAAACTCCATTACCCCCTGTTGTGTTATGCTTCTTCACTCAGCATAAGCTGCTTCCTTGATGTATACTCTGACAAAGGAAGGTTCAGACTTGGAGATAGGTTTAACACATTTATTGAACAGTTAACAATTCTCCTGCTTAGGTTCGACTCTCCTGCTAATCTTACTATAGTAACTCGATCTAACTAACCAGTCTGCTCTAATCCATGCAGTGGGTGTGATGCTTCCTGATCTGCCCCTGTCTCTCTCAGTGTCGCCTATGGAAAGAGAAAGAGCTTGTGTGCCCTGTCCTTTTATATGGGTAACCCCCTTGTGGTAGTATCACCTCTGAGAGTGTCTTGACTGCCCATTGGTCGTGTCCTATCTTACTGGCCTATTGGTTGAATGTCTGTGTGTCATGATGTCTCTGGTGCTCCCTCTAGTGTTTATTTAGTTCTAGTGTATTTACATTAGCCCCTTGTGTATTTACAGTGCCCTAGTGTATCTACATTAACCCCTTGTGTATTTACAGTGATGAATATCACCACACACACCCCTCCCTCACTTACGAGGACATTGGTAAACCCAATGGACAGCCTTTGGGAGGCATGGGACAGTGATTACGGGAGGCGATGGGGTAGTAGTATTGCTACTGGACTAGTAACCCAGAGATCTCTGGGGACCCGGATTCAAATTCTACCATGGCAGATGAGGAAATCTGAATCAAATAAAAACCTAGAATTAAAAGTTTAATGATGACCAATAAGCCATTGACAACTGTTGTAAAAACCAGTATGATTCACTAATGCTCTTTAGGGAAGGAAATCTGAGATCCTTACCTGGTCGGGTCACAGCAATGTGGTTAACTCTTAAATTCCCTCTGAAATGGCCCAGCAAGACATTTAGTTCAAGGGCAATTAGGGATGGCAATAAATACTAGTCTAGCTGGCAATGTCCATATCCCATGAACAAGTCCGTTAGATTCCCTGAACCACCACTGAATTCCAGTGGGTTCTTGGATAATTAGTTAGTGTTAAGTGACTCATTAACTGACATCCCACTTCCGACAGGTAGAATTCCATGCTCAACTTACTAGGGAACAGATTTTGCAACACTGGAAATTTGATGCGGGCAGTCCAACCAAATTCTCCTAGCTACCCTGCCCACTCCGATGCGTTCAACTAAATTCCGCCTAAATAGAGAGAAAAAACCCTTGGAGCGATTTGAAAATGAGGACATGCATTTTCTATTTGATTTGCTGAGGCACAGGAAGCTCGTGGATTTATCAAGGGCATGAGTGAGGAACATGTGGGAATGAGAATGTTTGTTGTGGAATGAAGATTTGTGGAGGATGGAGGTAAACAAGGAGAAAAATCATTGAGAGGGTTTCTGCAGTAGACAGGGAATAGTCAGGTCGAAATGAACACTGGAGGATGGGAAAGAGGAATATCGGGACCTTTCAGTCACAGGGGTGGTAAGCACATCAGACTATCTTCCTCTGATATCTTCTCTGTAGCTCGTAAAAATTATCTTCTTGATCAACATTTAATGCACAGATCAATTGCAATAGAATCAAACCCCTCAAAAGAAATTCTTGTTGCAATGTATGGAAGTTCATGTCTACGAGTATCAAATAGGCTAACTACATTCTGAATTTAAACCAATTCAAATTAAAATATTTACTGCAGTCTACCTTACAACCATCGAATGTGTAACTGATAGTGTTGGATTTTGCACATCGTGTTTGGGATTGCTTATAGGTTACAATGCAAAGAAACTGGTTGAAAAACTTAAATCTTTCTTTTTTATAAATTTAGAGTCCCCAATTAAATTTTTCTAATTAAGGGGCAATTTAGCATGGCCAATCCACCTACCCTGCACATCTTTGGGTTGTGGGGGCGAAACCCACGCAAACACGGGGAGAATGTGCAAACTCCACACGGACAGTGACCCAGAGCTGCGATCGAACCTGGGACCTCGGTGCCACGAGGCAGCAATTCTAACCACTGCGCCACCGTGCTACCCAAAAAACCTAAATCTTAACTAATGGAGCCAAAGGAATTTGTAGGCTTATGTGAGTGAAGGGCTGTGTTTCCAATATGCAAGCTCATTTCTTTCAATTTTTAAAACTGTAATTATATTTTGTTATGATACACTGACAATGTGAACAGCAAGATGTCTTACAACACCAGGTTAAAGTCCAACAGGTTTGTTTCAAATCACTAGCTTTCGGAGTACTGCTCCTTCCTCAAGCTCCGAAAGCTAGTGATTCCAAACAAACCTGTTGGACTTTAACCTGGTGTTGTAAGACTTCTTACTGTGCTCACCCCAGTCCAATGCCGGCATCTCCACAATGTGAATAGCGCAAGTGACAATGCATAGACAATGCATCACCAAGGGCAAGATTTACTGAATGGTAAGGGCTGTAAGATGATGTTGGAGCCTGATTGCAGAAGCGCTAGTGTTGTTAATGTGCATTGCCATAGTTACCTGCTGTGTAAGTGGCTGTTAGGATTCAGTTGTGTCACCATAACTTTAGTGATGACCCTCTCCTATTTGTGTGTGAATTGAGTATACTGCAGATACCTGGCATACAAGTGTATTTGACGTAAGCTGTAACTGCTAGTATTTGGCTGTGAACAAGGTTGCCTTTCAATGATCTTGCTCTTAAAGACTATATATATGATGGTCTTGGAGTGGGCTATTTCCGACAGTAATGCAACCCACATTGACTTTGTTTAAGAGGTTGGAGGTGAGGGGTCTCTGCTACCCTACTTCAACCAAGCGGAATGTACTGAAGACTTACAAAGAAACACACATCCCAGGAGGAGGGAATTTGATCCATTGGGCCTGTGCTAGCTCTTTGGAAAAACAGTCATGTTAGTCTTAATGACGAATAAAACATATTCCATACCCTGGAACTAAAACAAGTTTCTAACAAAAGCAAAAATGAACAACACAGAACTCTAAACTTGGACTGTTGGAAAGCTCTGCAGCACAGATTAATGCTTCATCAGCCAGGTAACCTAAAATGTTGGTAAACACCATTACATAATTTCAGTCTTCTTGGAAGAACATTATTACACTTGCTTTCATAATTCTAATTTTTCCTAAATGTGGAGTTAGACAAAGACTGAAGTTCCAACATTTATGAGATAGTGGGGAGGAAGCGTTGGGAAGGATCACAGTGGTAGGTTGGGCCTACACTTAGACGTTTAGAAGAATGAGTGGTTCTTATTGAAACATATAAGAGTCTGAGAAGATTTGACAGGCTAAATGCTGAGGGGATGTTGTGTCCCGTGGAGGATATCTAGAACTGGGGGTACAGTTTCAGAATAGGGGGGGTCTCCCATTTAAGATAGAGATAAGAAGGAATTTCTTCTCTCAGAGGGTTGTTAAACTCGGGAATCTTCTACCCCAGAGAGCAATGGAGCCTGGACCATTGAATATATTTAAAGTTAAGTTATACAGATTTTTGATCTACAAAGAAGCAAAGAGTTATGGGTAGCAGGAAGGAAAGTAGAGTTGAGGCCCTGATCAGATAGTCCGTGATCTTATTGAATGGTGAAATAGGTTTCAGGTTTCAGGGAATAATCTATTACAATTTCGATTTCTTAGTCCTTATATTCTTATCAAGGCATTTAAAAGAAGATGAGCATGCTGATATTCCGTTTGATTACAACTTGAGTAGTGCCTGCATCTTCATTATTCCTGCTCTCCACTCCTGAGTTTGGATACTGGAGTGATATCGTCAGAGAGGGGACCCAAGAGGAAGACCACTGGACCTTAATCAATCAACTTGACATAATGTGCTGGCTCTACAATGCAAGCATTATTCAGTGACAGTGACTGACATGAGCTCAGCCTACTGCCTAAGATGTGCATCAGGAAGTATCCATATATCATTAGATTAGGTTGCAGTGTGGTGCTTTATGTGAGTTTCCAAAATGCAAGTTGCAGCTTGATCTGTATCCTGCTGGGGTGCAGATACAGAATGATACAATCATAGAATAGTTATAGCATAGAGGGAGGCCATTTGGCCAATTGTGTCAGTGCTGGTTCTCTATAAGAGCAATTCACCAAGTCCCACACCCTGCTTTTGCACCATAGCACTGCAAATTCTTTCCTCTTCAGCTAATGATTTAATTCTCTTTTGAAAACCACAAGTGAAAATGCCGCTACTACATTCTCAGGCAGTACATCCCAAATCCCAACCACTCACTGTGTGAAGAAGCAATTCCGCATGTTGCCATTGCCCCTTTTTCCAATTACCTTGTTAGCAGAAGAAATTGCTATATGTGTCAGGATTGGTATAATAAAGATGTCTAAAAGTATTGTAATAATACATGTCAAGGGCAAACCAGCAGGCAAGGGGTTAAACATATACCAGGGGAAAACCAGCAAGCAAGGGGTTAAAGTCACCCACATTGGAAACGATTTAATCATCTCACAGAGCATTTGAATATGGAAAGGGAAACACAGGAGGCCCCAGTAAGTCTAAGGGATCCATTGTCCAACACATTCGCACCTCTTCTAGAAGTTAAATATGTTAAGCACAAACCCATGAGATTGTAAGGAAACATTGTATTCTTTAATCATTTTCCCATTACGGAGACCAGTGACATCAATACCTGCTTGGGACTCCAAAGAACTTTAAATAATTCTGACTATGATCAGAGCTGACTTTTGCGAACTACAGGTTAGCAGAAGAACTTGCCTCTCCTGTGTGCACACAGTTTTTCTGAATTAAACAAACTTTTACCAACACCATGCGGTCGAGAACAGACTTTGAGGTTTTTCTTCCCTCCAACATACCTTATATCGGTATTCCCTGGTTCTCAATTAGTCTGCTAATGGGAACAGCTTCTACCCATCTACTTATTCCAGACCCTAATGGTTTTGAATACCTCCGTCAATTTCCTCTCAACATTCTACTATCTAAGGAGAACAATGCCAACTTTCCGCATCCATCTACCTAGCTGAAGTTTCTTAAACCAGGAACAATGCTTTTGAAACTTTTCTGCAGCCTCTCTAATGTCTTCACATCCTCCCGTGCCCAGAACTGGATGTAATTCTCCAGTTGAGATTGAACCAGTATTTTATAGTTTTATGATAGCTTCCTTGCTCTTTCGTCCTTATGCTCCTTTTTAGAAAGCTCAGGATCCCAAATGGTTCACTAATTGCTTTCTCACCCTGTCCTGCCACCTCCAATGATCGGCACGCCCTCAAGTCTCTCTGTTTTTGCACCCCTTTACAATTGTACCCTTTACTTTATATTGTCTCTATCCATTCTTACTACCAAAACAAATCATTTCATACTTCTCGGCACTGAATTTCATCTGCCACTTGTCCATATCCATTCCACCAATGTGTCTATGTCCTCTGGAGGTTCAATAATACCCAAGTTCAATTCCCGCCTTGAGTGACTGTGTGGAGTTTGAACATTCTCTCCATGTCTGCTCCACTGTGGATGGATGTTTAGGTGGATTGGCTGTGCTAAATTGACCCTTTGTGTGCAGGAATGTGCAGGTTAGGTTATGAGAATAGGGCAAGCTGAAATGGGGGGGGGGGGGGGGGGGGGGGGGGGGGGGGGGGGGGGGGGGGTTGGGCCCGGGTAGAGTGCTCTTTGGGCACGGTAGCACAGTGGGTAGAACTGTTGATTCACAGCTCCAGGGTGGGTCCCAGGTTTGATTCCTGGCTTGGGTCACTGTCTGTGCGGAGTCTGCACGTTCTCCCTGTGTTTGCGTGGGCTTCCTCCAGGTGCTCTGGTTTCCTCCCACAGTTCAAAGACGTGCAGGTTAGGTGGATAAATTGCCCTTAGTGACCAAAAATGGTTAGGAGGGATTATAGGGTTACGGGGATAGGGTGGAAGTTAGGTCTTAGGTGGGTCGGTGCAGACTCGATGGGCTGAATGGCCTCGTTCTGCACTGTATGTTCTATGTTCAAACCTCCAATATTGAGCCTAGATTTTCAATTGTATTATTCACCCGATATCTGGCAATTGAACCCTCTTTCTGCTTGATCTTCGTCTCTATAGCTTTCTTAATCTAAGGAGATCTGGATTTGTTTGCCTGACCTTTCCCCACAGTGGGAATGTACACTAATTGTACCCGAACTATCACTTTTCCCAAGGCTGCCTAATGTTGAGCTGCAGTTTTTCCTGCTGCTCTATGATTCCAATTTTCTGGGCAGATCCATTCTTAAGCCATTAAAGTTGGCCCTCCTCCAATTAATTATTCTCCCTCTAGATTGGAGCAAGTAATAAAAGGAAGTGCCCATCTAGAATTCTTTATCTTTTGACTGTGGATGTTTAGTCACTAATACATTCAAGACATAGATTTCTGGAAACTCAGGAAATTAAGGGATATGGGAATATTACGGGAAGTTAGAGTTGGGGAAAAGATCAGCCATGTCATACTGATTGGCGGAGCAGGCTCAAAGGGCTCTCTCTTACTCCTGCTCCTACTTCCCATATTCTCATGTTATGTAAAGGCTTAAAATGAGCCAGCAACAACCAGACAACATATTACAGCATGCACACTTTGGCCATCTACCTGGGAAATGTTACTCCGGGCAGTTTTAAGGTGTGCCGTCTAGTCCTCTGAACTGGGCTAGAAATAGAATTTAATAAGCGAGGAGTCTATTATAAACTGTTTACTTTGATGCTTGTTTTATGGCTTCCTTTTGAACAGACAGTCTGCATACAACACACCTTTCATTATAACTCACTGGGTGTCTACTAAAGACAGGTTTAATCAGAGGTTCCAACCAGCTTTAATGATACGGAACTATATTACATGGTTGAGAACTAATAGAGACAGTGAAATCTGCCAGGATTCTGTTGTCTAATTACTATATATTAGGACACAAAGTGAAGAATTTTAATCGTTAAGCCAATCTCCCTAGGTTTTATTCTTCAAGTTATGATTGAAGGGATCAAGGGAAAGAAAGTAAAATCTTAGAACACATACAATGGAATCTTGATTGTATTATTCCAATTGCCCTTTCTATAATGCTAGCAAGGTTTTTCAAAAGTTGTGGGCAACAGGGGCAAAGTTAGATTTGATTCCTAGTTCTTGTTGCCTCATAAGAAGATGGTCGTGGTAGATCTTTTCCTTTAATTGTTGCAGTCCTTGTGATTATGGTGTATTTAAGAATGTCATTAGGTATGGAATTCCAAGATTGTGACCCAATAATGATGAAGGAACAACGTACATGTTCAAGTCAGGATGGTGCATGACTTGGGGGGGGGGAACTAGAAGATGGTGATTTTCCGATGACATTGATGCTTTTCTCTTTCGCAGAGGTAGAGGTTGCAGAACTGAGGGGCAGAGTTGCAGGGCATCCTGCATATTGTACAAACAGCCACGGTGCGCTGGTAGTAGAACAGGTGGATAGTTGAGTCCACTAGCAAGATGCACATCTATTTTTTGATGAATATTGTTGCTTACAAGAGTTGTTCTGGTTTGTTTCTCAACAGCTGCCTCCACCCTCACCTCCAACTACAAGTTCAAGGAGCTCATCAATTACTTTGTCATCAAGGTTGAGACGATCCAATCTGTTGTCTATGCTGCTTCCCTCCCTCTCCGTAGCTGATTTGGTCAAGCTTCCTCACTGTTGCCCTGAACAAGTTTTCTTCTCTGTTTCTCTCTTATCTTCCCTCATACCTACGTTTTTTTTCTTTTTTATAAATTTAGAGTACCCAATTTTTTTTCCAATTAAGGGGCAATTTAGCGTGGTCAATCCACCTAACCTGCACAACTTTGGGTTGTGGGGGTGAAACCCATGCAAACACGGGGGGGAATGTGCAAACTCAACACGGACAGTGACCCAGGGCCGGGATTCGAACCCGGGTCCTCAGCGCAGAGTCCCACTGCTAACCACTGCGCCACGTGCCGCCCTCCCTCATATCTCCTTGCAAAGTTCAGCTTGTCCATGAGACTCACCTCCTGCTCTCTTGGCTATTTTCCCACTTAATTACTGACCACCTAACTTCCCTTCCTGACTCCTATGTTAGCAGACATTATAGTTCTCTCGCCTTAGGTTCTGTCCTTCTCTCTTTCAAATCTATCCCCTCTGTAATGTTTCCTTCCTCCCAAAAGACCCTTAATGTGTTAATGCCGCACAAATTTGTGTCCATCTTTTGAAAACTCCATGTTTGAATCCATCAATCAGGCTTCCACCTCATCCACAATGCCAAAACAAATCTGATCACAGCCACAAATGACATGCTATGTGACTGTGACAAAGGCAAACAATCCTTCCTTGTCCTTCTCTGGGGGTGGCACAGTGGCACAGCGGTCAGCACAGCACAGCACAGCGCCAGGGTGGGTTACGGGGATAGAGTGGCGGTTTGGGCCTAGGTAGGATGTTCTTTCAGATGTTCGGTGCAGACTCGATGGGCCGAATGGCCTCCTTCTGCACTGTAAGAATTCTAAGATTCTATTCTATGATTCTCAGCTTGTCTGCAGCCTTTAACACAGTTGATTGCATCATCCTCCTACAATGCCTCCCACGGTAATCCATTCGGATGGGACTGCACTCGCTTGGTTCCATTCTTATCTATATAATCGTAAACAGGGGTTCGCCATCAATGGCTTTAATCCCGCACATTCCTATCACTTCTGGTGCCCCCCAAGGTATCTCCTTAGTCCCTTCCTATGCATCTCATCTATATGCAGCCCTTCGGTATCATCTGCAAAGTCAGTTATAACATAATAATAATCTTTATTGTCACAAGTCGGCTTACATTAAAACTGCAATGAAGTTACTGTGAAAAGCTCCAAGTCGCCACATTAATTAATTACCTAACAGCACTTCTTTTGGGACTTGTGGGAGGAAGCCGGAGCAGCCAGAGGAAACCCATGCAGACTCCACACAGACAGTGACCCAATCCTGGGACACTGGAGCTGTGAAGCAACAGTGCTAACCATTCTCCTACCGTGCTGCCCACGGTCATTGTCTCTATTCAGCATTACGGCACATTTCTGAATTGGGCCTTGTGGAAGTTGGAGAAGTTTTGAATCGGCAAGATATAAACCATTTGCTGCAGGATATCCTGTCTGGATGCTGTCCAGGTCTTGCTGTATGCTGGTCAGGGCAGCTCCATGACAGCAGAAACTGTGAATGTCCTGTAGTTCTCATTGTGAATGAGATGTTGTGGGGAAAAAGGGAGTGGGGAAGGGATTGGTTTACAAGAGGAGGAGATCAGCAGATGTATTCTGTGAAGGGAGAAACTTGTAAGACATAGCAAAGCAAAGATTGATTGCCGGAATATATAAATCGTCTGTGCACTGCAGAAAAATCCTCGAAAATATTCACCCACAAAAAGATCTTCCAAGATCTGTGTACCCTTGTACTCTCAGCTCCCATCTCAGAATTACACTTACCAGATGGCCTGTGCTCATGCTAACCAGTAAGCATGCCTGACAACAAGAAGCAGCTCAAATTAAATAATTTTAAACCAAGATTTTCAAACACCTCAAGTAACTGACTTTTTACAAAGCTGAAATGATTTCTGTATTTGGATAAGTAATTCTGGATCTGTGGGCCTTGATGCCGCATGTCTTCCTGAAAAGGCAATCCACGTCCTCGGTAAAACTCAAGCACTTTCGAAGATATTGCCACCAGTGCTGTTACATGAATGAAAGGTAAGCCTTGGAATTACTTCTGGTGATAATGCTGGAGGGCGAACATTACCACCTATGTCTTCTATTTTCATGCCGACATTACCATGTTCATTTTTAAATGGGTAAATAGCAAACAAAGGAATGTTATACCAGTACGTCGAGCAAAACCCATCTAATTGTCATTACTCATTTCCATGCTTAAAAATACGCTGTGCAACAGGCAAAAACGTAGGTAAACAGGTGGATTTTAAGGAAAGTTTCAAGCTAGGTTTCCTATTATATTTTCGATCTAGTTATGATCAACACTGTAGGTGCTGATATTAAAGAAAATGGTGTGAAAAGTGGTCAGCAGTTAATATGGGAAATGGCAAACATAACAAATTGTATTTGCCCCCTTGCATCATGTACCATCTGATCATTACGGCAGAGAGGGACTGTCTTTAGAAATTGAAAGCTGAACAAATAATTACACAGTGAAAGATCTACGTCTGCCCTGTATTCCATCTTGTGTGACGTTTTTATCATGCAGCTATGCTTGATGATATCATTTTAAGTAAAAAGCCTTTCAAAGAACTGGGTGTACTGACTTTTTCAACTGTAGGTTGCAGCTTGAATGTGCGTGATGCTGGAGGAGAGGGTGGGGCAAGGTAAGCAATGACATACTGGAAGCAAGTCTGACCTGAACAGCTGTAACTGGCAATAGGTTGACAGGCAACACTTTGGGCCGTCTCTCTGATAAATGCTATTTTTGGGTAATCTTACCGTAGCAGCTTCCTTCATGTGGGACAACTTCATCCACATTTGTTTTCGGATTGTGTGAGAAGTATACACAGAATTGATGCTGACTGCCACTTCCTGCCAGGCGTGTGATGCCCCTGTGGCTCTGGAGAAGGTACCCTGGAACACTGAACAGATCAAGTGTACTTGCATTCACCTCGGACTATCACTTCACCAACCATTAAAAGCAAGTTCAGGTGATGCATCACCTCATCAATTTTTTTCACATTCCACATTGATTTTGGTTGTGTCGGTTTTTGCCAGCCATTTTGCCAGAGGGCTTAAGTGGGTCAGTGCAGACTCGATGGGCCGAATGGCCTCCTTCTGCACTGAATGTTCTATTTGTTGCCCCTTGCAGCTTTGGAAAGGCTGCAGCAATTGTTTTCCTCTATTTACAAGGCAACTTACCTAGAAGATCAACTTTCGCAATTCCTTCCTTATTTCTCTTGGTAAATGCTGCCCATATACTACAGGCAGACCAAACAGCAGATAATAACAGACTAGTGTGGTCATTCAGTTTTCCACCATATCTATAATAGCAATGTTGAATTTGTTTTAAAATGGTGGAAATATTCAGCAATCAGGCGGCAGCTATGTGGGAGAAACCAAGTTTCATGTCGATGACATTTCTGTTTTGATGAAGGATCTCTGACGTGGGATGTTAACCTGGAGTCTCTCTCAACAGATTCGACCTTGACTTACTGAGTATAGCCAGCATTTTCTGTTTTTATTTCAGATTTCGAGCATTTTGATATTTTGATTTAATTTAGCAATGTTCGACATTGGGAACACTTGTAAACAACACGGGCCTAATGTTGCTCAGAAGGAGGCAATATTGGGGAGAATTTCAATGCGGAAGCAGGGTCAATTTAATGTGGGGCAATACATTGGCAGTTCTGCATTGGTAGAATCTACACTTCATTAGAACCAGCAAACTTTTAAAAAGTTTAAATCTTTTGTGGCTACCTATACTTTAAACCTCTGTCCCCACAGCAGTGACAGCCATTTCCCATCCTCCCTTCAATGCTAAGTTCCCATGTACAGAAGAGAGTCAGGAACTTGTTCAAAGAATTTACATGAGGCTGACCCTGGAAACTTGGCAGTGATCTGCAGGCCAGCCACTCCAGCAACCGTGTGAGACTGGAAAATCTCCGCTCCCAACTCAAGTGGACAAGTCACAGTTGTTCAGTTGAAACACCAAATCTGCCCAAGCACCTCCAGCATAAATCTTGGTGACAATAACGTGTTCTGCACCTGTTGTCATTTATTTATGCTTCAGTTTTTTCAAAGCTCTGCAGATAGACATGCATTTTGCCTTTGAACTACAGTAATCCCATGCTTAACAAATTGTTGCATTCCTGAAAAATGCAACTTTAAGTGAAACAATTTTAAGACATTTAGCTTTTCTCATTACAACCAATATAAAAGCTTTGGTGAGGTACTCGAGGACCTTCCCATCAGAAAAATAAATATAAACATTAAAGCCTGCAAGTTTAAAAACTGCCCATTTCTAACTTCCGATATTTATATAAAAAAATTAAAAATATAATACATTTAAAAATATTAAAGAAATATGCTAACTCTTTCTACATATTTCTAGCTCGCCATCTCTCTCGCTTGCCACTTCTGCTCCTCGCCTTTCCACTCTCCGAGCCTCCGCTCACTACCGATCTTGAGCCCCCAACCCTCACACTGACTAGCTCTCCTGCTCACTACTTTCCTTACTCAAACCCCTGCTCACAGTGGGGGCTCTGAAGGTGAGCAGCGAGTGGCAGGAAGCAACCTACAGGGTGAGAACAGCTTCAAGTTGCAGAGGTAAGCTGCAAGCTCGAGAGGCTGCGACCAGGAGGTATGGGGAGTGGGAGAGACTGCTCCAAAATGGTACTGATCAGGTCATGTGCCCTTACAACATACGTGGCACAAAACAATGTTAAAACGAATCTCCCAATGCTAAATGTGAATACCCGTCCCATTAACTGACTAGCGTTAAATTGAAAATTACTTAAAGTGAGCACTTACTGATGGACTTTTTTCTTCCAACTCAGAAAGTAAGCAGGAAGTGGCTATGCTGCAGCATGCACCATTTATTAAACTGGGGACTGCTTCAGATAGCTTTGGAGCTTTTGAATACATGTTCAAACATGCTGGAACAAGCTGAATCATGCACAAAAGAGATCAAAATGGGGCTTTAGCTTCAATTTTGTTTTAGATTCCACAGGCAAACAGTGCCCTTTGGTTTAATGTTTTTAAAAGATTGTATCAACTGGGAAAAATTGGCATGAATACCTAAAACACACTGGAAATGGAGTTGGCGTTTTGTAAAAGTTAGCTGGATTTTGCTTTGTGAGATTGAACTTCAAATTCCATTAGTTGTCTCTTGTGGTTAGAAGTAAATTTTCATTACTGGCTATCACTTACAAAACAACAAATATGCATTTAGAGTGATGGGTTAACAAGAATTAAGCTTGTGATAGAGAAGTAACAATGTGCTCTAACCCTCAAAGACTGCGTTCGCGCAAAGCATTTACCACTTTTGCAACATTTAGTCATTACTGATGGAAAATATCTATCTACTTGTAAAACGCACTGCATGCTTTCAGTATGCATTTTGAGCAATCTTTGTCAAGATCTAGTTCAAATGTACATGAATCATTGTCTGCTGAAATTTCCCAGTAAGAATTATTAGCCACTGAAGAAAATAATTAAACAAAATCAAGTATTTCTTTGCATTGGGACATGGCTTCAGTGAATCATGTTTAATGGCTTAATCCTAAATTAATGAGAGGTAATGTGTTTGAGCCACTCAATAGTGTCATCTTTAGAAGGAATAGAAGGATAAAGAGAGAGACAGAAATGTCAATACTGTAGACAGTATAGAGAGGGAAGTACAGCTATCGCAGAACTGAGGCGAGGGTTGACATAGTGCCAAAGTCTGGAATTTGGTGCAAGTGTGAATTCAGTGCAGAGGAAAGATCTCATTGCATATTAATTGTACTAATTATATTCAGATGGTAGGCATTAACTGGGGACTCACTTCTGAATCTATAAATAGGAACAGACTGAAACATGGTTGTTGGGTTAGGAGATGCATGTTTGTCATTGGCATCCCTGTAAATAAATGCTTATAAAAGTGTCTAACGTTTGGCTCCAGTTCTATTCTTCACCATCTGGCTTTATGGATTATAATGGGAGGTGCTTTTTTGTGAGTCTCCAGTTACTTGTACTAGAAGTTGAGGCAGTAAATATTTAGTAATTTAGTACAAGATCGTGTGTAGAAAAAAGAACCAAGAAAAAACAAAAGCCAGACTAAAAACTAGGTATAAATAAATCGACTAACTTAGATTAAGGTAAGGTAGAAAAAGTTGTGCATCTGGATTCCAGTGTTTCGGAGTTCGTGGAATGCAAGATGTCCCCAAGCTAACAAATCTGCAGTGAACGGTTCAATCACAAGTCTCTCCGGCTCAGAATCACTGACCTAGAGTTTGAGTTGGAGACATTCTGACATAAAAGGACAGCAAACACTACCTAAACCGTTCGCTCCAGAGTTTGATATACCTGACAAGTTCAGATTGGCTTAAGTGTGACCAATAATGCCCAGAATAAGGGGAACCTTGATGAGAGAGGGGGGGGGGGGGGGGGAACGGGGAACCATAGAAACCGATCCAATCCAACCACTGCAATGGACTTGCTAGGTTAGGATAGAGACTGTCAGGACAGCTAGAATGCAGACCACGACATCTTGAAGCAGGAGGCTGTCCAAAGAGGGGAATCTTAATGTAGTAGTTGTAAAGGATTCAATAATTAGGGGAACAAAAAGCAGCTTTTATAAACAGTCCTTCATGGCTTGGTGCCCACTTCCTGCCAGGGAGGACATCTTGAATCAGCTCGAAAGGATATTGGAGTTGGAGTGGGAGGATCCCGTCGTTGTGCACCACATCTGCAATGGATATCTCCATCTCGACCTGCTCTGACCCAGAGCCATTGAGCTGGAGCGTGAGAGTTGGAGATACCTCAACACATGCAGTTTGGACTGACAACATTGGAAAGAGGAGACTAAAGGTCTTGTTTGGAGAGTACCAGGAACTAGGAGTTAAATTAAGGGACAAGTCTGGAAGCATTAGAATTTCTAGATTATTAACCAAGCAACATAGAACATACAGTGCAGAAGGCCATTCGGCACATCGCGTCTGCACCGACTCACTTAAGCCCTCACTTCCACCCTATCCCCATAACCCTATAACCCCTCCTAACTTTTTTTGTTGGACACTAAGGGCAATTTTAGCATGTCCGATCCACCTAACCTGCACGTCTTTGGACTGTGGGAGGAAACAGAGCACCTAGAAGAAACCCAAGCAGACACGGGGAGAACGTGCAGACTCAGAACAGACAATGAGCCAGCGGGGAATCCAACCTGGGACCCTAGCGTGTGAAGCCACAGTGCAAGCCACTTGTGCTACCGTGTGGCCCTTAAATTAGTTCAGCGATGACCAGATTAAGGAGGTGAACATATGGACTGCATTGGAGGGGTACCATTTCATGGAATCAGAGTCCAGTACAACTGAGATGGGAAAGACTGTGCGTTGGAACTGACTTCACATGAACTGGGGTAGGACCAGAGTCCTAACATAAATAATTAAGAGGGCGGTTACAAGACCTTCAGTAAGCGGTGGTGATGCAATACATTGACTCTCCGGTAAAACAGCTCCCCAAGTATCACTGTCGGTCTTTGCCTTATATTACAGTGCAGCAAGGTGGCATTGTGATTAGCACTGCTGCCTCACAGCTCCAGGGACCCGGGCTCAATTCTGGCCTCGTGTGACTGTCTATGTGGAGCTTGCACTTTCTGCCCATGTCTGCGTGGGTTTCCTCCTCTGGATGCTCCAGTTTCCTTCCACAGTCCAAAGATGTGCAGGTTCGGTGGATTGGCCCTTATAAATGGGCCCTTGGTGTCAAAAGGGTAGGTGGGGTTACTGGGTTACGAGGACAGAGTGGAGGCATGGGCTTAAGTAGGGTGCTCTTTCTAAGGGCCGGTGCAGACTCGATAGGCCAAATAGCCTCCTTCTCCACTGTATATTCTATAGTTTCTATCATTACTTACTTCAGATAATTAACGCATTCTCTTTTGAATCCCTCGATTGAATCTGCCTCCACCACACTCTCAAGCAGAGCATTTCAGATGCTAAAAACGCGCTGCATAAAAAGTATTTTCCAATGCCACCATTACTTCTTTTGTCAATTACTAGAAATCAATGTCCTCTGGTTCTCCACACTTCCACTAATGACAACAGTGTCTCCATATTTACTCTTTCCAGACCCCACGTGATTTTAAACACTTAGAGGAAATCTTCTCAATCTTGTCTTCTCTCATGAGAACAGCCCCAGATTCTTCATTCTGTTCACATAACTGAAGCTCCTCATTTCTGGAACTATTCTTGAAAATCTTTTCTGCATCATCACAAATACCTTCACATCCATCCTCAAGTTTGGTGCTCAGAATTGGACGCAATACTTCAGTTGAGGGCAAACCAGTGTATACAGGTACATCCTTACTTTTGTATTCCATGTCCCTATTTTTTATTTATTTTTTATTTTTATTTTTTCTAAATTTAGATTACCCAATTATTTTTTCTATTATGGGGCAATTTAGCGTGGCCAATCCAACTACTCTGCACATTTTTGGGTTGTGGGGGCGAAACCCACGCAGACACGGGGAGAGTGTGCAAACTCCACACGGACAGTGACCCAGAGCCGGGATCGAACCTGGGACCTCAGCGCCGTGAGGCGGTTGTGCTAACCACTAGGCCACCGTGCTGCCCTACCATGTCCCTATTTAACCTATCATTTATTAATTACTTGCTCAATCTGCCCAGCCTCCTTTCATGACATGTGCACCTATATCCCAGGTCCCTCTGCCTCTGCACCCTACTTAGTATTCTACCCTGGAATTTATATTGCCTCGCCTTGTTTTTACCAAAGTGCATAATGTCACACTTCCCTGCATTTAGTTTTATCTGCCACTTATCCACCCATTCCACCAGCTTGGTAATGCTTCAGATTTCAAACTGTCTTATATATAAGCTTAGTGATGTAAAGTGTTAATCTGTATATATTATTGGAATGTTGTTAAGCAAGTGTTTAAATTTGCATCTATTTCAGTGCCAAAATACTGTAATGTAGCTTTAAGAAAGAACTTGTGGAGTTATATCTGGGGCACATTTTTCACATTTGGGCTCCTGTGTGTCTAATATTAGCAGTAAACAGATGCCAAGATTGCAATATTGATCGACTAGAAGAATGGTCTGCATACCCATCTGCAGTCAAAATGGTAGAAGTTAAGATTAGAGCTGTGGTATAAGTTAAGGTTGTGGGGAAGCCAGGAACACTCTTCTCATTGGTCAAGAATTGTAAATATCAGGCAGCAGCCAAGCTTTGATTATTGTGGGGAAGCCAGGAACACTCTTCCTACTGGTCAAGAATTGCAAACATTTGATTTGAGGTTTTCAGTTGTGTGGACATAAGTGCATGTACTTGGGCTGGATCTATCAAAAGCTGTCTGCAAAAAGAGTCTTAAAATAGAGAAGCATAAGGCAGCACAGTAGCACAGTGGTTAGCATTGCTGCCTCATGGCACCGAGGTCCCAGGCTCTGGGTCACTGTCCGTGTGGAGTTTGCACATTCTCCCTGTGTTTGCGTGGGTTTCGCTCCCACAACCCAAAGATATGCAGGTTAGGTGGATTGGTCATGCTAAATTGCCCCTTAATTGGAAAAAATTAATTGGGTATTCTAAATTTATTTTTTAAAAATATTTTTTTAAAATAGGGAACCATCGCAAGGGTTTTTGCATTTGTTGGGATAACATTAATCTCAGGACACTTGCTGGGACATTTGGCAGGAAAGTAAGTTAGGTGTTAATAGCAGAGCACTTGCTAGAACATTGGGGGCAATTCTCCAAAATGGAGACGAAGTGTTCGCGCCGTCATGAATGCCGTCGCGTTTCACGACGGCGCAAAACGGGCACGGGGATGACCGATTCTGTCCACCACAGGGGGCAGCACGGCACTGGAGCAGTTCACACCGCTCCAGCCTCCCTTCCCGGCACCAAATGGTCACCGCGCCAACCCGCGCATGCACAGTTGGGCTGCGCCAACCTGCGCATGCGCGGGGGACTTCTTCAGCGCGCCATCCCCGACTCAACATGGCGTCGGGGTTCAGGGGCCGGTCGCGCATCAAAGTAGGCCCGGGGGGGGGGGGGCGCCCGCCGATCAGTGGACCCCGATCGCGAGCCAGACTCCATCGGAGGCCCCCCCAGTGAAGGAGCGCTTTTCCCTGCCCCACAGGCCGCCCCCCCGACCCTTCGCACAGAGTTCCCGCCGGCAGCGACCAGGGGTGAACGGTGCCGGCAGGACTCTGTCGTATTCGCGCGGCCGCTTGGCCCATCTGGGCCGGAGAATCAGCGGCCCTGTGTCAAACACGCCGGCACAAATGGCGGCGATTCTCCGCACCTTGGAGAATCGCGTGCCAGCGTCGGGGCGCGGTTGTGGGGCTCGGAGAATCGCGCCCAATATTACTTATGTGGGACATTGCCAGTCGATTGTAATTGTCATAGATTTGAGGTTTCTGTAAGAATCCAAATCAATATTAGAATCCAGTATAAGAGTGAATAACTTGTGCCTTGTGGATGATGGACAGGTTTTGGGGAGTTGGGAGATGAGTTACTCGCCGCAGGGTTCCTAGCCTCTGACTTGCTCTTGTAACCACAGTATTTATCTGCCAATAGTCCAGTTCAGTTTCTGGTTAATGGCGAACTTTAGGATGCTGATAGTGGGGGATTCAGTGACGGTAATGACGTTGAATGTTAAGGGGTAATGGTTAGATTCTCTCTTGTTGAAGACAGTCATCACCTGTCACTTATGTGGCGCAAATGCTACTTTCCGCTTGTCAGCCCAAGATGGATATTGTCCAGATCTTGCTCCATTTGAACACAGACTGCTTCAGTATCGGAGGAGTTGTGAATAGTGTTGGACATTGTGCAATCGAACATCACTACTTCTGACCTAATATGGAAGGAAGGTTATTCATGAAGCAGTTGAAGATGGTTGGGCCTAGGACACTACTCTGAGGAACTCCTGCAGTGATGAGCTGGAGCTGACATGATTAACCTCCAACCACCACAATGATCTTCCTTTGTGCCAGGTATGACTGCAACCAGTGGAGGGTTTTCCTCTTGATTTTCATTGACTCCAGTTTTGCTGGGGATCCTTGATTCCACATTCGATGAAATGCTGCCTTGATGTCAAAGGCAGAGTTCTCCACACCAATTCTCTGTTAATTATGGGTGTGGGCTTCGGAAATGCACCAAGCAGAATCCAGGTACTTCATTGTAAGTAATGAGGCCAAGAGGGGCCATTTCACAGATGGCTGAGCCTGGATATACGTACGGGGTTGGTGGTGGTGTTGGGGGGTTGCAGAAAACAAAGCTCCTGTGTTTCAACTAGTAATTGCCTGATGGATACTGTACTGAATTATATTAATCAAGATATCCCAGATTTAATCCTCACATGAGCTGTATTTGCTTATATTTTCCAGGGTAGCAGTAAGGTCATTAGTTCACCTCAGTGTGCCAGGCTTCTCCTCAGAAGCATTCTCCCAATGAACTTTACTAAAACGCGCGAGAGCTTTAGTGTGAGGTATAAATAGTAAAGGATTTTTCTGTGATGATTCATGATAAATAGCCAGTTATTACTGTTAACAGGAAAGAACAAGAGTTTACAAGTGAAAATGCAGAAAAAAAAACAACATACAAATGATACATCAAAATGTTATTGTAAGTTACTGATCGAGGTAAATCGATCATGTATCTAAGCATGTTTTCATAGCAGCGTTTTAACAAAAATACAATGCAGTGTGAGTAATCTATTGCTTTGAGTCTGGAAAATTGCACTGATCCTCTGCCACATTACTTTCCCAAAACCTCAAAATCTAAATTAATAAACTAATAGAAGGCTGTCCATGAATGCTCAAGATGATGTCACACTATTGTTCGATTCTTAAACTGAAAGGTTAAGTCATGCTCTCGGCAACATCAGTGGCAATTCCTGTGCCTTTACAATCCCACACCTACAATCCTGCCATTCTTCACTCTGATAAAGGCATGGTGACCTGCACACCCACACTCAACACAGATGATTTTTCAAAAGGAAAGCGTTCCCAGACTGAACACAGTGCAAATACCAATACTCACTTCAAATTTACTGCAACATTAAGAATGCCACGACTAAAATAACTAAACAGAACATAGGCCATTTAGAGAAAACATAATTCAAGTCAATTTGTGGTTCTTGTTAAATGCTAGTCAATGACATAATCACTCTGAACGCTTATAGATTAATTTTCCCTGACAGAATACCTGAAAGCGGTAAAGCACAAACGCAATTGAATGATTTCTAACAACTACAATGAAGTGTATTATGATTGACTTTATTAATGTACTTCGCTGTTACATAATCCTTCCATTTACGGTTTGGATGCTTTGGTCTCTATCCTTCTCCCTGGCAAGCCAGAACGGACAGTTCATAACTTTGGTGTCATACTTGATGTCAAACAACTTCTGACCACATGACTGCACCATCACTTCCACTCCCTATTTCCACTTCTGCCTCTTTTTCTCCTTTGAGACATCTTTAAAACCTACTTCACTGACTGGGGCTGGTTTCGCACAGTGGGCTAAACAGCTGGCTTGTAAAGCAGAACCAGGCCAGCAGCGCGGGTTCAATTCCCATACCAGCTTCCCCGAACAGGCGCCGGAATGTGGCGACAAGGGGCTTTTCACAGTAACTTCATTTGAAGCCTACTTGTGACAATAAGTGATTTTCATTTCCTGTTTTTGGTCATTTACCGCCGTATCTCCACTTCTGTCTTGGCATTAAATCTTTTTCAGGAACGCTCCTGTGAAATGCTTGGGATGTTTTACCACATTAAATGCATCATACGACTAAAAATTGCCGTTGGAGTTTTTCATTAAGTTGGAAATTAATACAAATAAAGGTCCAGATGAAGACTCATTCTATATTCTGAGAGCAAAGGACGACACAAATAAATTTTATTTTCACAAAACCTTCAAGGTGTCTCTTCCAAATCAGAGAGAAAAATAAGTTTAAAACAATGAAACAAATGCAATGAAAAGCACCCGCAGGTATACAAGTGTCAGTAAATCACAAGTGTTAGATTTTTAAATGTTCAATGTTACCATGGATACAACATTAGAGCAGATGGCAAACTTGGGTTGCCAAGTTTATAATCATATGGAAACAAGTTCTTATATAAACTTTTGAAATAAATCTAACGTGTAATCCCAAGCAAGTCGCTTTGAAAGTTGGATTAAAATTTAATTAAGTTTTCAAACTGGTCAAATTTAAAGTCAAATAAACACTTATTCAGCTCATCAAACAGAAACAGAAAAGAACCAATGGCCTGATTTTAACACCATGCAAGCGGATGGGTTTTGCATGTGTTGTGATTGTGCCCACGGATTCTGAGAATCTCTGATATCAAGTCTGATCAAAATTCTTTTGTTATTAAGTTGATGTGTCAATGGTTCATAACTTCTGCTGGAGTAGTAACTGGGTTGAACTGCCACTCCCTTGTGACTACCTAACTTGAAGGCCGGTCGAGGAAAGGTCAGTCGAAAGTAAGCCATCCCCCTTTTTTTTCTGGCACTAGCTACTGTAAGTAGGTAAGTTTAAAGGTCCAGGTGCTTTGACAATCCAAGGAGATGGTAAGTTTATAAGTGTAGGATTTGGGAGCAGCGGGCTTGGGGAAGTGGAGGTTTGGCAGTTGGATCAGGCCCGGGGGCGGGGAGGGGGTGGTGGGGGGGGGGGGGGGTGGTGGTGGTGGTGGTGGTGAGCAGGCATAGAGAGCGGAGTGGGATAGGGAGGGCAGGTCAGGTAGGGTTGGGGGGGGGATGAGGAATGGGGAAAGTCAGGCGGGGGGGTGGGGTGGGCAATAGGTGTCACGTGGGTAGTCAGGGTGAGACAGTGCTACAGTTACCCAGAAGCTAGAAGTGGTTTTATTTCTTCTAACTTTTTCTGAGGAATTATGAGAAATTCTGAGAAACGCTCCAAAGGTTGCGATTTAAATCACATTTTCGGATGGTTTCCAGGGCAGAAAAATTGCCCAAATGAAGTTTGAATTTTCCAGATAATTGTCATGCAATCCTTACCTGGGAACATCCGGGGAGATTCCCCAGTGCATCTTTGGGGTACCCCCCAGATACACATGAGATTACTGCTCATGCCAAATACATTCATATTTTTGGTTCAAGAGTGAAAATAACCCTAAGTGACTCGGAAGTTATGGTCCAGTGTGTAAATATAGAATGTTAATGGACACTTAGTCGGTTAGATGAACTGGCCTTTTAATACCCTTTCAACAGGAGCCAAATGAAACTGCTAAAAAAAATAACTAAAGTAAATCCAATAATAATGGGATATCTGCTTCTCACTGATCTGAGAACAGGCTAGCTGCACTACTGCAGTCGTTTCCAACAGGAGTCCCGCGCCCAATGAGAACAGACCATTTTGAAACTTGATTAAAACCTATTGGTGTTTTGAAGGGATTTGCCACTTCTCACACATAGTATAAGAAAAAAAACGTAAGCCTTCTTGGACGCATTCCCCATTGGGATCCCAGTATCTGATAAATCTTTCATGAAGAATCAGAGATAATAAGTTTCCAATAGTCAGAGAAAGCAGCATGACACTGATGAACCACACCAGCAAGCAAGTAGTTTACAAATTAATCTGCACATTTAAATATACAAAGAAGGCTCACCTGAAAGCAAGCTGGCACGATCTATGAAAACAAAACAGAACAATATCAGTACAGTAAATGCTTTTAAAAACATTTTTTAAAAAAAATGGATTTTGAATCAGCATACGGATTAAATAACCTGATATATATTACTGCTCATGACAAATACATTCATATTTTAGGTTGAAGAATGAAAACAATCCATTTACCATTACAGGTGTTTTTCTTAAATTGGCAGTGCTAAATATAAAGCTACCATTCTACACAATAGGAAATATAAAAGACTAATTGATTTGTTAATATTATCTCAATATGCATATAGGTGTGACATACAAACCTGGAAATGATACGCTGCTTAGCATAAAATATGTGGACGTAAGAAAGCTGTAGAGAATTCTATGTGGTAGATCTTTCAATGTTCGCTGAAAGAGCATGAGAAATCACAAGGGGTAATCTGCATGGAGTAATGGTAATAAACCAAGATTCATTAATCCAATGGAATTCTTTGAATAGTTGAGTAAACTAGTGGATGAAGGTTATCCAGTGGGTAAAATGTTTTTGGCATTTAAGATAATGTTCTGCACGTGAAACTTAAAAAAATTGTTCAGGTTTATATACAAATTAACTAGTTAAATTGAAACCAGTTCAGCAAAGGAAACAAAAAAATGATGATAAATGGAGGCCTGGACTAATAATAATCCAGATGACGTCAAATTCTATCATGGGAGTTTGAGAATTTGAATTCTTTAAAAACAAGTTCTGGAAATACAAATCTGGTTTCAGTAAAAGTGACCATAAAGTTTCGGATTGTCATAAAAAGCCAACTTGTTTACTAATGACTTTTACTCTCTGGAAAGGCCCAGCAAGTCACTTAGTTATATTAAGCCACATTAACAAAGAATAGCAGTTCAAGAACGTGACCCACCATCACTTTCTCAGTGAAACTAGGGATGGAAATAAATGCAGGTCTTATTGGCAGTGTCCATATCACAAAATAATTTCTTTCAAAGCATGGAAACCTATTACATGTTTAAGTATTGCCACAAAAATCTACTGATAAATACCAATAGGTAGATTGTTGTTATGGAGTGCATACTTTCTTCCCAAAGGAATACACTTCTCTGACCTAATTTGAAAAAAAAACTGGGGCACAGGTTGCAATGGCCAAAACGTAGAAATCAAGAACAAAGAACAAAGAAAAGTATAGCACAGGAACAGGCCCTTCGGCCCTCCAAGCCCCTGCCGACCATGCTGCCCGACTAAACTACAATCTTCTACATTTCTTGGGTCCGTATCCCTCTATTCCCATCCGTTTCATGTATTTGTCAAGATGCCCCGTAAATGTCACTATCGTCCCTGCTTCCACCACCTCCTCCGACAGCGAGTTCCAGGCACCCACTACCCTCATAAATCCTCAATAGTTCCCTGACTACTGCTGGAGCATAACCTGTTAAATAGTACAAAGAACTGGCAATTGCCGTTTACAATCACCCTATCCTTTAGAGCATTAGCAAAGAATTATAGTGCAATACAGCACAGATATAGGCTTATTTAATCAACTGCCAGTGTTTTCCCTCCACTTAAGCTAGCTGGTCTTAGCCTCATGCATAAACCCCACACCTTTTAATATTCAATTTTTTCCTGAAACTATCCAATTATGATTTTTGGGGAAAATATTCAATTTTAAAAGAATTTATTGACTTTGCTCCAACAGATTTTTGGCAAAGAATTCAAAGTGCTATCTGGAGCCAAGTGGGAAAAATGTCAAACTCGATGACAGAACTTCCCTTCCAGGTCTTGCTTAAAGCCAGACAAATTGATCAATCATCAATAGTTCCCTGGAGTATGCAGATCTGTTTAGATTACTATATTTGCACCCTTTTCAGATTGAAAAGTATTCCAAGTACTTTTTTCAAAAATGATTAATCGCATAAAAGGCTGATTTTGTTCCAGTCTTACTAGATGTGTAACTCTGAAGCAACACACCTCAATTAAGACCCAATCACCCATTCTTCCTAAGAAGGATAGTTACTAGTTTGTTATTAGACAAATTATAAGCATGTACTGAACTCCAGTTAGGTACACAACATATATAACGGGGGAATGTGCACTCTAATCGTTAGGCTTTCAACTCAAGGACTGTTGACTTTGGCATATAAATTGTCCTTTGAGGCTTCGTAAAATCCCTCCAAAAAAAAAAAGAGGATTGACTTACACACCACTATAAACGTGAACTACTGGCACACGTGATCGCTATTTTGAAATGTCATCAATATCCGATGCAGAGAGTGGCTATGTCTTAAACTCCCGTACATCCTCTCAACATGGTCTGCTTCATCGACTTGATCCCTTGCACCCAGTTATAAGACATCCATAAATTAAAAATATATTTGTGGAGTGTAAAATTGAGGCTGACTACTAATGAATATAGCACAGTGTGGCTGAAAAGGGGGGTCAACTTATACATCAAGTATATGTATACACTTGATTTTTGGGATTGGAAAAATGGGATTGTCTTATTTGCCGTGTGGTCTTATATACCACAATTTAAGATATTCCTGATCTATTACACTATCAATTGCTAAATTAGTTGATCTGAAAACTGTAACTCAACAAGTCCTTCTACAGTAAAAATATTCTGACTGCACCAGTTAATACATTTGATAAGACACTTATTATACACTCTGGATTGTGTTGCATATAATGCCAAAAAAATTGTCACACTTTCAGGTGGTGACTAACAGTAAACTAATCAATTTATTGCAGCCTACATATCAGGTACAAAGTGCTGCTATCTGTACAACAATATTCCCTTCAAAACTACAGTTGTGTTAGAAAATGATAGACTCACACACCCCAGTCGGTATTGATAAGTGTGTCTTAACTACAACTTTGAAAACGTTTATCGGTTGATGGCCACACAAGATCTCCAAAGGGTAGTGACAATGTGGTTATGGTACTGGACTAGCAATCCAAAGACCTGGTTTAATAGTCAAGAGAACGCAAATGTAGTTCCCACCATAAGTAGTTTAATGATTTGAATTCGTTTTGAAAGAAATTGGCAAAGTTAAAGTTGGTATCAGAAATAGTGAATTGTTAAGCAACCTTATTCCATGGTAAGATATCAAATATGATCAGGAGCGGCATTCTCCCCTACCCGGCGTGACGGACGGTGCCGGCGTAGGGGAGTAGCGCCAACCACTCAGGGGTCGGGCCTCCCCAAAGGTGGGGAATTCTCCCCACCTTTGGGGGCCAGCCCCGCGCCGGAGCGGTTTGCACCAGAAGACTGGCGCAAAAAACCGGCACCCCCGGCAGCGGGGCTGGCCGAAAGGCTTTCACCGGTCGGCGCATGCGCCGACAGTGACATCAGCGGCAGCTGGCCGCTGACGTCACTGCCGGCACATGCGCGATGTGGGGTTTTCTTCCGCTTCCGCCACGGCGAAGGCCGTGGCGGCCGCGGAGGAGAAATAGTGCACCCAGGGCACTGGCCCGGAGTCTGAGCGGGGGGCCCCAATCGCGGGCCAGGCCACCGTGGGGGCACCCCCGGGGTTCGATCGCCCCCCGCCCCCCCCAGGACCCCGGGGCCCACTCGCGCCGCTGATCCCGCCGTTCCAGAGGTGGTTCAAACCTCGGCGGCGGGAGAGGCCTCCCAGCGGCGGGACTTCGGCCCATCCGGGCCGGAGAATCACCGCAGGGGCCTCTCTGATTGGTGTGGCGAGATTCCCGTCACTTCCCGGGTGGCGGAGAATCTCTGCCACGGCGGGGGTGGGATTTTCGGCGGCCCCAGGCGATTCTCCGACCCTGCTGGGGTTCGGAGAATTTCGCCCCAGATCTGCATAGTGATAAAACTACAAACATGTAATATACAATCCTGAGGGGGTCTTGACAGGGTGGATATGTGAGAGAATTTTGTGGGAGAATCTAGAACTAGGGTTAACGTTTAAAAATAAGGGGTTGCCCATTTAAAACTGAGATGGTGATTTTTTTTCACTCGGGGGTTGAGAGTCTTTGGAACTCTCTTTCTGAAAAGGTGGTGGAAGCAGATTATATGAATATTTTTAAGACAAAGATGGATGGATTTTTGGGAAGCAAAGGGATGATCGGGGGTTGGCAGGATGCAGATTTGAGGTTACCATCAGATCAGCCATGATCTTATTAAATAGCAGAGCAGGCTCGAGGGGCTGAATGGCCTACTCATGCTTCTTGTTGTATATAATAATATATAAACAATGGATGAGAGACATGACCCCACTTCAATAAGTTGTGTTATTTTTCATTAACAGAATGACCCCTATTGTGTTCTGTTCTATAGTATTCCCTCTACAACAGCTTCTGGTCTTAACAGCCTCTTCGACATTTGCCTGCGCAATGTTCTTTTTTAAAAGTCAGATTGTCATTTAATGTCTGTGTTTTTTTTTAAAGAAAATAACCTGACTCTGCTGTCAGCTTGTAGCAAAAGCCATCAATCTCCCTTCTCTAGTAACGTCACCACAGTCCCAGATGACCATCAGCTGCTTTCCCCTTTGAGGGGGTCGAGCTGACTGGTGCTGATTTAACCTGAGGGTCACCATCGTCAGGCAAGGGGCAAGGTTGAGAAAGTGGGGCCTTCATGAATAACCTTAGCCGGTATGGGAGTTGAATCCGTGCTGTTGGCCTCACTCCACATCATGAAGGAGCTGTCCAGCCAACTGAGTTAACTGGCCCTGTAGAGTCCAACACAATAACTTGGCAGACAGCTACTGCTGTGGGTAGTACAAGTCTAGAAAACAACAGGCCAACTAGCTTAATGTTGCTGGTAGGAAAAATAATGAATCTTTACTGAAAGCTGCAATAGAAAAGCATTTAGAAATTTAAAATATAATAAAGTACAGTCTGTACAGATTTTAAAAGGGGAGGCCATTCTTGATCAAACTTATTGAATTTATGAAGCCTCATAGAACACCCCCACGAACTCCCCCATTGGACTTCCCCCATTCCCTCACTACCCTCCGATCTTCCCATTACTCCCCTGGCCACGCTCACAGGACTATCTCCCCCCCCCCCTCATTACCATAACCCCCTCCCCTCAAAGGACTCCCCCTAAGCTCCCCCAGAGGACGTCCATCACCCCCACCTATACACCGACTAACCAAGCTCACAATGGACTCCCACGTTACCTTCTCCTCCGACCTAATCTGATACTGCATCCCAGGTGGAAACCTGGCTCAATTGCTACTCCACTGGAAGTTATGGGCTATAAATATAAAATAGTCAGTAATAATTAAAACAGAGAGTTCAGAAGATACTTCCGTACTCAGAGAGATTAGAATGTACAACTCACCACCAGAAGGAGTAGTTGAGGTGACTAGGATAGATGCATTTAAGTGGGTGTTAGATAAATGCAGGATGGAGAGAGGAATAGAAGCATCTATTAATGGGGTTAGGTGAAGAAGGGTGGGAGAAGGTTAGTGTCGAGCAACTGCATTGGAATGGAACAGTTTGGCTGAATGGTCCACTTTTGAGCTCTAAACAATTTGGGCGCGATTCTTCAGCCTTCTTACACTCTCGCTCAAGTGAAACGAGCCTGATGAATTGCTGGAGAGGCCAAATACGAGAACAGCGCCAGGTGGCAAACAGTTTGCGACGCAACCGGCCCGCTCCCGTAGGCAAAATCGGGATCTCGCCGTAGTGTGGCGAGAAACCAATTATCATCACTTAAGCCCAATTTCCACACAATTAACGAGAGCCACCCCATATTCAACAGCCTCCTGTTATTCAGCAGCCTCCCCAGCAATTGGTCATGCTGGCGCCGGTTAATACTCCTTTTGAAAAACGTGAACCTGGCGAAGGGCCTCTGTGGGGCGTCGAGTGCTGAGTAGCCATCTTTGCTCACAGGCAAAGAGCCAGGGGGCACTGGACTTGCCATCTCAGTGCTTGGCGGGGGGTGGGGGCCGCTCTGCAGGGGTGGGCCGCCATAGGAGGGTGGGGAGAGACGCTGAGGGGCAACCGGAGGAGCAATCGCTCACTGCACCCATGCCAACCCCTGGATCATGTTTACCTGTTCAAGGGGCAACCCTTGTCCCTGCCTGTCTGCCTCACCAACCGCGCAAAACCCCCGCCGACTGCCGAGGCCTCTGGCCGTGTGGTTTGGCAAATAGAGAATTGGCAATCATGGTTAAGTGAGCACTTCACACATCGCAAGTGGATTTCCGTAGGTAGGTAGGCCATGTAGCATGTGGGAGTCATAGCTTAGCATCCCAGTCAGACCTTGATGCCTGGACACTGTGCTTGAACACTGTGGTAGGCAACACCACACACGCAGCAGCCAACATCCAAACACCCAGGGGATGGGACTCAGCTCCAGGGACATGTCCGGACAGCCGGAGGGTGGGCGGGTGCCACGGGGATGGGAGGATGCCTGGAGAGATGGCGAAGGGATCAGAGGTCAGCCGAAAGTAAGAAGTCTTACAACACCAGTTTAAAGTCCAACAGGTTTGTTTCAAATCACTAGCTTTTGGAGCACAGCTCCTTCTTACTATGCTCATCCCAGTCCAACACCGGCATCTCCACATTATGGAGCCCAGAAAGTGACAGAGGCGTCATAATGGTTGTGCATAAGGGGGTTTAATGTGTAATACAATCTCCATTCTCCTGATGGTGCCACCCCGCCACCCCCCCCCCCCCACCCCCCCCCAACCTTCCCATCCCCATCCCCGGTGCCTTCAGTGATCCTTAAAGTGCTTTGCCTTCCGAACTCTACCGTTATAGCTAGGTGTCTGCCCAGGATGCACATCATAGGTCGAGGTAGCCAGCTGCTTACCTCTCCCCATGGTCTTTGATGCCCCTGGCAGTCGTCCTCTGGGGGCTCTGAGGCCGGTGGGCCCCGGCGCACTTGTCAGCGGTACATGCACAGCCGTGCCACCCTGTGCGTATGCTGACTTCAAGATGCGGCCTCATCAGAGGGGTGGAACTCAGAGGAGCTGGCGGCCATCGTCGCTACTTCATGGGACGGGTTCGGGTTGGCACCCAGAGCCCCCTCCTCCCAGTCGGTGCGCACTGGGCCCTGGGATTCACCTTGGGACTGAAGGGCAGCTCGATTCGAGCCCCGGCTGGCCCTGCATCACCTGGCTCTGCCAGCCCTGGCAGCTCCCTGATGTCCGCACCATCGTGTCAATGCCCTCATCGATGCTCCTCAGTGACTGGGTCATGCTCTGCAGCACCCCGGCAATGCTCACCTATGGCTGGGACAAGCTCCACAGCACCTCGGCCATGCCATCTGAGAGCAGGACATGTCCCGCAGAACCTCATCAAGATCAGCTTGGTACTGGGTCACATCCCCCAGCGAGTCAGACATACTGCCGAGATCCTCAGTCATAGCTGTCACCGACTGCGCGACGCCTTCGACGTCTTCACTAATGGCGCTGACATTGTGCCCCAGACTTTCCACTGCAGCTGCCACCCTAGAAGTGTTGGTCTCAGTGCCACGCATTGCCAGCGACATCTCCTGCACCCGTAGCCTCTGGGACTCCTCAAAGTGGCTATTGATCTGCTGGAGTGACGCTGACATCTTCCTCTGAATGCCCCGGCTGCTTCCTATCTTCTCCCATGAGCTTTGGGTACTTCTGAACCACAGGGTCAGCATCAGGCTGGGTCCCAGCTGGGTCCTGGGATCCAGCAGCTCTCTGACCCGGTCTCACCTGGGGTTCCTGCCTCCACCTGATGTACATCAGCAGCAGTATGGTGCTCACCAGATTGTGCCCCAAAGCCTGTCCACTCACATGTCTCGCCAAGGGGGGGGGGGGCCTCACGGTAGCATGGTGGTTAGCATCAATGCTTCACAGCTCCAGGGTCCCAGGTGTAGCCATGCTGGCCACGCAAAATGGACACTGAGCCAAACTAAAATGGAAGACAGAAGGAAAAGCCTGTTTAGTGAGAACAGACAGCCTGCTCTCAACTAATTAGCATTTTGCAAGCAGCAAAACAGTTTCTGGCCAGGTGCAAGATCTCCAAGCCAAAGGTGTTAATGGCAAAGCGCTTAGCATTCTGATGAGGCAGCCCAGATCCAGGCACAAACAATGGCAACATTTCCATCTCAATGTAACACTTAATTGGTTGTGCAGACAGGATGGCACCAGAGTAACGAATATCGAAACCACCCCCCAACATCGAGGGAAGCCCCCGCATTGGAGGATTTTGAAGGTAACCGTTTGGAAACGCTCCAATCGGTACCGAAAGGTAGAGCCCGCCTAGAAGGGGGCAAGGACATTAGAGAGGGGTATAAAGGCAAATTCCCCACAGAGCCCGGTCTGTTAAACCCGTGCTCCGGCCCTGACTGACATCTTGCATCCTGACTCCAGCCGTTGAGCACCAGCCGCCGAAACCGTAAGTTCAACGCTCGCTACGCGATCCAAGCCCACTAGACTCCCAAGTACCAGAACGCTTGCTGAAGGCTGCAGTACAAGACCAGGACGAAGGCCTCGTTCTCTGACCTTGCCTGTTCCTGTTAGATAAGTATTCTGTTCACTTAAGTTTAGTTATAGCTTAGTCTCTTAGTGTGTGCATGAGTATTTATTATAACTGTATAATAAATATTGATCGTTTGAACCTTACTAATCGGTGTATCGTCTTTATTACTTTGAACTTGACCTTGGAATACTTGTGACGTTGTCTATACGGCAACTGGCGACTCCCAGAGCTGAATAATTACATAGAACAGAGCCTAGTAGTGTTAAGCACACGTCGAATACGGAGGCGTGTTAATACACTCCAATAAACGCGTTTTACAACCACAGTAAAACGTGCAACATTTAGTGGCGACATCCGCCGGGACCCTGTTGTAAGTGGAAACACCACAGTGTCCAGGACCCTGAAATTTGAATTAGAACTCCAAATTGCAGAGAAAGAAAGAAATCACGAGTATTCAAGGTGTTCAAAATAATAAGCGTAATTCGGAAGTGTGTTTAGTGCATGCGTACTAACAGGGCTGTAAGGTAAAACTGAAAGCTTTTTGTTGCGACAAACTTTCGGTAGTTTTGTTAACGGAACATAGCGTAAGCCGTACCCGTTTCTTGAAACACAACCCCAACAACCCCCTGTTCCAAATTATACAAAGAGAGTCAGAGGAAATGGCCATGCAGGCAATGGAACGTCTGATGGATCCAGAAAGGTTTGTGGTCGCAGCGACCAGCAGCAGTAGCAGAGTAGGCCAGTGTCCCACGTGGGAGCTGGAACTCCGCAAATATTTACAAGGAAAGGGATGGCCCCTTTGGAAAGAGTTTTGTGCAAATGAGGAGACAGGTCCCGGGAGTATAGGTCATACTTGGTGGGAGAACCTCTCTCAAATACACAAAAAGAACCTAGGTAAAGCACGCAAGCCGATGGCGATTGTGTCCTGTTTGGCACAGTTGCGAGGCGCAGAGGAGGTCATCAGGACGCTCCGGACAGATTTAGAAGAGAGGAATAGGATGAGTAAGGTCGATGTCAGGGACATCGAGAAGGAGAATCTGGATCTCAAAGGGAAGTTGGCAGAGAAGGATAGAGAGGTGGATGATGCCAAAAGGGCTCATCAGTCTTGTCTAGCTCATCTGAACAGTTCCCAGACCCAGTATGAGAAAGCCTATCAGGACGTGCAACGTGCCGTTCTGATAAGACAGGAATCAGAAAAGCAGGTGGAGGCATTGCAGAGGCAATGTTCTGATCTCAAAGCAGCTTTGAGAGCACTCCATGCTGCAACGACCGAACAAAGACAAAGCACAGTTGACCACGCGAAATGCAAGAAACAGATTGCGGAATTGCAATCTCTGCTTTCGGTGCAGAATGGCTTTCAAAGCACCTTTGGAGCACAGTTAGATGGGGAAAACGCCCCAGATTGGCAGGAATTAAGTGAGACAGCGCAACGTTATGTTCAGGGAACATGTGCGCCAGCAGCTCAGCAGAAACGACAGGCACCCCAACCCCCCACAGCTCAGACCATAACCGCACCCATGAATCCCGTAACCACGCAGAGAAAAGCCGAATCAGAAGGCGCCCCAGACATAACCTACACCACCCCTTTAACAGTAACCCAGCTAAGGGACGCGTGTGAAAAGATCACTCCGTTCCTCCCCACCGCAGACCCCCACCAATTTTTCGCAAAAGTGAAACAGCAGGCTACCATGTACGGCCTGGATGAGAGAGAGCAGGTTAAGCTCACCGTGCTGAGTTTAGACCAAAGTGTAGTAGCAGCCCTCCCCGACCCCCAGAACGTGGCAGGAGGCAGCCTAGAGGAGATGCACACCGCCATTTTAGATGCCATAGGGTACAATAGAGGTGACCCAGTAGAAGGGTTAAACAAATGCAGGCAGAAAAGATCCGAACACCCCACAGCATTCGCAGGAAGGCTGTGGATTCATTTCAGCGCAGTTTTTGGACAATTAGATAGAGCGCATTTAACCCGCGAAAACATGGTTAAGTGGACGCGCACAATAATCTCCCACGCAACAGAAGCAGGACAGAGCGCTTGCAACAGTTATGACCCCTCAGAAGAGGCCCATAACGAGAAATGGGTCCTGAAAAGGTTGTCCCGCGCTTGGGAGCAATCGCTTCAGGCAAAAGGCAAAGTTAGATCCCCAGAAGAGGCTCAGGCTGCTGCAGATATCCAAGCAGTCAGAGAGCACCAGAAGCCCGCATGGGTAAATGAAGGCAAGAGCAGCCCTCAGCAGAAAGGACAGGAATGCTATAACTGTGGACAGTTAGGGCATTGGGCTAAAGAGTGCCAAACACCCCAGCGATCACAGAGAGGCCAGCAGACAGGCACTCTGAACCGCAATAAGTCAAAACCGATCCATAATGTTACAGTACAGTCAGGACCCACCAATGTGGACGAGACGGACTGACAGTGTCCGGGCTCCCCCACTTGGGTCTGTGACACACTATGGGACTCATCAGGGAGGCCCGTAGTCACAGCGAGAGTAAAAGGGAAGCCCATAGAGTTACTGTGGGACACAGGAGGATCCCGCACCACCATTAACTCCACAACCACGGCACACTCAGACACGTGGCCGACCACATCCACCATTACACTTAGCGGGTTCACCGGACACTCGCAGCAGGGACATATCACAGCACCCATAGCAATTCAGCTAGGGAACATTAGCACAAGGCACCCCGTAGTTCTAGTAAACCTTCCCAGGACAGCAGAACACATCCTAGGGATTGATTTTATGAACACACACAGCTTATCGTTCGACCCAGTGAACCAGTGTGTCTGGCGAATGGCAAGAGCAGACAGAGCACCAGCCACCCTCACAGTAGGAGACTACGCTAATCGGATTAGCGCAGTGGGAGAGTACTCATTCGACCTGACTACACTCCACACCGACAGACAAATAAAAGCCCTACTGAACAAACACAGGACAGCATTTGCAAGTCACCGTCATGACTGTGGCAGAATGACTGGACAAGTTCATGTTACCGGACAGGACCCCCGACCGCAAAAGCAATATAGATTTCCCCTCGAGGCAGAGGTGGAAATAGAAAAGGTTATAGGTAGCTTGTTGGACCAAGGTGTACTGAGAACGGTAGCCTCCACCAACAATGCCCCTATTTGGCCAGTGAGGAAGCCCGATGGATCATGGCGTCTGACCATCGATTATCGGGAACTCAATAAAGTAACCCCCGCAGTAGCCCCAACGGTAGCTACTAGTCCCGAGACCATGCTCAAGCAGGGTCTCAACGCCAAGTACTTCACGGTATTGGATATCAGTAACGGATTCTGGTCCATACCATTGGCAAAAGCGTGCCAATACAAATTTGCATTCACTTTTAAAACTCAGCAGTATACGTGGACATGCCTCCCACAGGGATTCCACAATTCACCCTCCATTTTCCACCGACAGCTGGCAAGTGGACTAGAAAAATTTTCCCGCCCCGAATGTCTGGTACAGTATGTAGACGACCTACTACTGCAGACAGACACAAAGGCAGAGCACATTTAGCTTCTGGCCGAACTCCTGGAATTGTTGACTTCAATTGGATGTAAAGTTAACCCCAGAAAGGCCCAGATATTGGAAAGTAAAGTGATGTATTTGGGAACAGTCATCACGCACGGCAAACGCGAGATCGAATTCAAAAGAATTGATTCGATTGTCAAATTGCCCCTTCCCCAGAATGTTTCAGCCCTCCGGTCGTTTTTAGGACTGGTTGGTTATTGTCGGAACCACATAGACGGATTCGCGACAAAAGCCGCCCCACTTTCAGACCTCCTTAAGAAAGGAGCCCCCTGGGAATGGCTTCCGCAGCATACAGGCGCTGTGGAGGAGTTAAAACGAGCCCTTAGTGCAGCACCCGCGCTGCTAGTCCCAGACCAACTTTCCCCATACGCAATCGAGGTAGCTAGCACAGATCTGACCCTCTCGGCCGTGTTGCTTCAGGAACGGCACGAGCAGCTAAGACTAGTGGCTTATGCCTCCCGACTGTTAGACCCGGTTGAACAAGGATTTTCAGCCTGTGAGAGGCACCTCCTTGCTGTCTTCTGGGCAGTACAGTACTTTTCATACATAACCGGACTAAACCCCATCACCATTCTAACCGAACACACACCCACACAGCTACTACTAGACGGTCGACTGAAGGACGGTTCAGTTAGCCAGATTAGGGCAGCTAGGTGGACCCTACTTTTACAAGGATGGGACATTACTGTAAAACGGACACGCACACACACATATTTAGCAGACAACCTCCAATACCCCGGACAGCCCCATGACTGTGAAATTGTAGCACCCCTGCATAACACAGGCCCCTTCATAGCAAAAACACCCCCCAGGAAGCTAGGAGACCCCGCACAAGGCACACCACACACAGACACGTGTGGACCCCTCAAGATATACGTGGACGGTTCATCCACAGTTTTAAATGGTGAGCGTATCACTGGATGCGGCATCTACGTCGAGGACGCGCAGGGGCGCGCTCTCGAGGAAATAGCACTGAAGTTACCTGGTCACTTAGGCGCGCAAGCAGCAGAGCTAGCAGCCATAGCGTATATAGTGGACCACCCCGCTTCTTTCCCCAGCCCAGCAGACATATATTCAGACAGCTTATATGTATGCAACAGTCTAACAGATTTTCTGCCCCTGTGGAGGACAAGAGGTTTTGTCTCCGCAGACGGAAAACCCCTTCCATCAGCCCCCTTACTCCAGCATATCCTAGAGAAAGCGAAGGACAGGACCTTCGGCATAATAAAAGTTCGCAGCCACCATAGGTCATCACCCCCTGGGAATGTAAAAGCCGACGCATTGGCTAAGGCAGGTTCCAGGAGAGGACACTTATGGACCCCCCCAGCTAGCGCACCAGCTAGCGCCCCTGTGAGCGCAGTACAAGTCTCACAAACAGAGGTTAAAGATCTCGTAGCAGCACAGAAACAGGACGGAGACCTCAGGGAGGTTTTCAAGGGAAACTTTGTGCCTGCGTACGAACACTTTAAACACGCACTGACCACACATGAGGGTGTGATCATTAAGGATCAACTTTATGTGGTCCCACAGCAGGATAGAAATGCAATGATTGCTTTATTTCACGATAACCACGGACACCAAGGAATTGATTCAACCACGCGGCACCTCAGGCAACTCTGTTGGTGGCCTAATCTCAGGACAGATGTCACACACTATATAGAGAATTGCCTGATTTGTGCTCAGAATAACCCGGAGCGGTATTCTAAGAAAGCACAACTTCGGCATACTCGCCCAGTTAACGGCCCTTGGACAAACCTCCAGATCGATTTTATAGGTCCATTGCCCCCTTGTCGGAATGGCTATAAGTATGTTCTGGTGGTGATAGATACCTTTACAAAATGGGTAGAGGCATTTCCATCACGTACAAACACAGCTAAGACAGCTGCAAAGATCCTGACCCACCACATCTTCACGAGATGGGGTTTACCCCGAAGTATCGATTCGGACCAGGGATCTCACTTTACAGGACGGGTCATGAGGAACGTCCTGACAATATTCGGTATAAAAGAAAACTTCCATATTGCGTATCATCCACAGTCCAGCGGGATTGTGGAGCGCATGAATCGGACCCTAAAAACGACCCTCAGGAAAATATTTCAAGAGAATAATTCCACATGGGATTCAGTGCTCCCATTTGCACTTATGTTCATAAGGAACACTGTCTCCACATCTACAGGATACACACCACATACACTCATGACCGGACGCCCTATGAAAGGTACAGAATTCCTTTTAGGACTGGACATGACAAGCCCCGAAGTGACGGCCCTCACGCATGAAAAGGCAGTTAAAGATCTAGTTGAGACTGTGAGGTCTGCACAGATCGCAGCCGCAGTCCAGCTAGGGAAACGCCGACAGCAACGCACTGCCTGTTTCAATAGGACCGTACACACCACAGAATTCCAGGTTGGGCAACAGGTAATGTTATCTGTTTATAACCCCAGCAGTTTTTTGGCTCCAAAATATTCCGGTCCTTACTCAATTTCGGACAAAATTAGCCCCTCCGTTTACAGGATAAAGTATCCTAATGGGAAGACCGCGTGGTTCCATATCAACCAGTTAAAGGCATATGGAACACAGGCCAACCATGCTCACCATGTCCTGCTGGATGCAGCAGAACACTTCACCCCGCCCACCAGAGACACTTTTCCACCATTCCCCTCACAGACCAGTTCATCAACGGACTCGCCCACGACTCCGCCCACAGACCACTACAGACCACGCCCCGACACGCCCACAAGCTGCCACAGCAGAGACAGCAGGACAGACACTGACTCTGAAGACAGCGACAGCACACAGCCATACAGCCCACACTGCACCAACTACGACCCCGACTCCAGTGACCCCATGGAAGTCACTTACCTCAAATATCCAGAACCACCACCCGACCCCGACTACCCCGACAACACACTCGACACTACATTATGGCACAGGGACAATTCGTACAGACTTGTCCGCAATGATGAAAGTGACCCCCGGTCACACAATTCCAAAGTTTCATGCCTGATCCACACAAGGGTGTGGGATCCGGGAGAGCAGGACGACGCAATGTCTGAATCCCGACACGGCAACCCCTTTGTGACCCTGTTCACAGAGGCAGAATCAAAGTGAGGTGTCCAGATGATGTAAAATAGGAATCGTTTGAGGGAAACGATGTCCTTTCTGATGGAACCTGCACGTATGTTTGTCTTCGTTTTATGTTTGTTTCGTTTTCAGTAAAGTAAATGGTTCAGCTGGAGGATGGACATCTTCTTTTCAGCTGAAAAGATTGTGACCACCTCACATACACGTTAGTTTGTCCGCAGATACCTTTGAGAACTTCGGTTTGATTGGAGATCTTTTCCAAAGTTGTAAGGCTACACGCCAAATAGCTTGTCCGCAGATATCTCTGAGAACTTCAGTGATGTCCTCAGTTGGAGCATCTTGGCTCCCTTGGTTTTTTTAGGTGCCCCTCTATTCGGCGGAATAGAGGCTGCAAGTCATGGTAAACACATTCGTACCCGTTTTTTCCAGGTTACTCAGGCAGTGGACAAACGGCACTGAGGACCCGCCCTGTCTGAGAACCAACCCTTGGTCAGCCAAGCTCGGGTATGGCACAGCACGCCCTACCCGGGGATCCCATCCAACTCATACCCGTCGCGGCCCATACGCAACTCATTCGGATGTTTGTTTCAAAGTTTGTTTTCATTTTAAGTTAGGTAGCCCTTCGGCCGCCATCCCACATGCTATTTACATCCGGGAACATTCGGATGGTAAATCAGCAAAGCCTGCGAGACGGCTCGCAGAAGGAAGGATTGTTAGGTGTATGCTGGTCTTTAAATTCGCTTTTTGAAAAAAAAAATGAGGGGAGTCACAGGGTGTGACTTAGCCAGTCATTTTAAAGGGTCAATTGGGTTTTGAAAGACAGATGCACTAACAAGTAAAGGTCTTAAACTGTGTATTGACAGATACTGTGCTTGATCCCAAAGGTTTCAAAGGACGAGACAGAGGTCGAAGCCAGGATTGTCAATACCGGAGGAAGAAGGAAGAGAAAGAAGAAGAACAGCAAAATGATGGAAACCCACCTATTGTTTCTAAATGTTATGTGTATATGTGTGGAAACAAGACACGTTTCCCCCACAACCCCCACCGTAAATGTTTCAATTACAGCAAAACCCCAGTGCTCAGCTCTGATCAGCGAGGTTCAGACCTGGTGCACTAAATTCATGACGTGGTACTCCATGTCCTATATAATCGAATCACTGTTGGTGATCGCGATCCTCATCATACTAGTACAGACCCTCAGGTTGAGGAAATGGAAGAGGAGAGCCTCTCGTTCCAGCACCTCACCCATCCATAGAGTTCAATCCCCCATCTTCGGATTCCACCAAACCCCTCAACCCCTCACTGATTACAACACTCTGTAAATAAAAAGGTTCAGCCATGTATTATATTGTTCCATACTCGACTGCCGAGTTGGGAAGTGTGATGTTGTGGTGTGAATGGTTAAGATTTTAGAGTGATGAAATGTTAAGTTAAGGTTAAGGTTAATAGTGATAGGTAGAGGTTCCCAGTTGTAGTAATGCATGTCCCTTTGACATAGGGCCAAGTAGAAATGTTAGTTAAAAATTTTTCTCTTCTTCCCATAGTTTAAGATAGAGTAGAACAGGAACTGGCAAGAGGTCAGAACACAAGGAAGGCAACGTACATAGGTGATCCTTCACAATAGTATGATTGTGAGGATCACAAGGAGGGAATGTAGCCATGCTGGCCACGCAAAATGGACACTGAGCCAAACTAAAATGGAAGACAGAAGGAAAAGCCTGTTTAGTGAGAACAGACAGCCTGCTCTCAACTAATTAGCATTTTGCAAGCAGCAAAACAGTTTCTGGCCAGGTGCAAGATCTCCAAGCCAAAGGTGTTAATGGCAAAGCGCTTAGCATTCTGATGAGGCAGCCCAGATCCAGGCACAAACAATGGCAACATTTCCATCTCAATGTAACACTTAATTGGTTGTGCAGACAGGATGGCACCAGAGTAACGAATATCGAAACCACCCCCCAACATCGAGGGAAGCCCCCGCATTGGAGGATTTTGAAGGTAACCGTTTGGAAACGCTCCAATCGGTACCGAAAGGTAGAGCCCGCCTAGAAGGGGGCAAGGACATTAGAGAGGGGTATAAAGGCAAATTCCCCACAGAGCCCGGTCTGTTAAACCCGTGCTCCGGCCCTGACTGACATCTTGCATCCTGACTCCAGCCGTTGAGCACCAGCCGCCGAAACCGTAAGTTCAACGCTCGCTACGCGATCCAAGCCCACTAGACTCCCAAGTACCAGAACGCTTGCTGAAGGCTGCAGTACAAGACCAGGACGAAGGCCTCGTTCTCTGACCTTGCCTGTTCCTGTTAGATAAGTATTCTGTTCACTTAAGTTTAGTTATAGCTTAGTCTCTTAGTGTGTGCATGAGTATTTATTATAACTGTATAATAAATATTGATCGTTTGAACCTTACTAATCGGTGTATCGTCTTTATTACTTTGAACTTGACCTTGGAATACTTGTGACGTTGTCTATACGGCAACTGGCGACTCCCAGAGCTGAATAATTACATAGAACAGAGCCTAGTAGTGTTAAGCACACGTCGAATACGGAGGCGTGTTAATACACTCCAATAAACGCGTTTTACAACCACAGTAAAACGTGCAACATAGGTTCGATTCCCGGCTGGGTCACTGTCTGTGTGGAGTCTGCACGTCCTCCCCGTGTGTGCGTGGGTTTCCTCCGGGTGCTCCGGTTTCCTCCCACAGTCCAAAGATGTGCAGGTTAGGTGGATTGGCCATGCTAAATTGCCCGTAGTGTAAGGTTAATGGGGGGATTGTTGGGTTACGGGTACACGGGTTACGTGGGTTTAAGTAGGGTGATCATTGCTCGGCACAACATCGAGGGCCGAAGGGCCTGTTCTGTGCTGTACTGTTCTATGTTCTAAGGTGCGTGTATCTGCACTGGTGGAGGGTGAGGATGACAGCTGTGTTGTGACTATAACAGTTGTGTCCTCAGAGCTTGCCTCCAGGTTGGTCTCGTGAGAAGCAGGAAAGGTGGCCGCCAGGGATGGGTCGGCGCTGTCGGCTGGAGGACCTGCGGGAGAATAGGCATGTGGTCAGTGGGAGGGATGGATCAGTCAGTAAGGCAATAACAACTCCTGTTTGACAGGCCCCCAAGGTGGAGCCTGGTGGTTCCTCGTCTCTGCGGCTTGGATGACCGCCTATTCTTGGCCAGCCTAATCACCTCCAGGGCACACTTCTTGAAGAAGATGAGGATTCTTAAGTCCGGCACCCCACCACCAGTCCAGGCACTCCACCGACAATTATGGGAAAGCTTTTCCTGAGGAGACACGGAGGGGGCATCGTTAGCCACATGCCTGGTTCATAGTGGCGGGACGGGGTTGTGGACTGAGAGTTGGGGTTGAAGGAGAGGGACGTGGAGGGACGGCTGTGCGACGCATTGGAAGTTGGGGGGTGTCTCCTCACCCATGCTGCCCGGTGTAGGCCATTGACCTTTTCTTGGCACTGGAAGCCAATCATCCTGGTCACACTCCCGGAGCACACAGCTGCCGCCACCATGTCCCAGGCAGTGCTGTCTACCCTGTGGCTCACCGTTCGGGACCCTCAGGGGAACAGGACATCCCTCCTGGCCTCCACTAGGCCAATACCCTCGGGACACACTGGCTCGGAGTCGCCGGTCGGTGCTGCGTGTGTCCGACGGGAGGCGTGTGTCTAGGAGCCTCCCCAGGTCAGTGTCCCTGAATCTTGGGGTTGGTCATGCCATACAAAGAAAAGTAAAATACTACTGCACTTTAAAATTCTTCTGCCCTCGGACTTAATGAATGTCATGGAAAGTATGTTGTAAATATCAAGAGTATTACAATTGTGTGAAGCATTTACGAATGGGACATGCTACCTGGAGACAAGTTGAATTTTAATGCACTCAGTAATTTTGAAGTCAAAATGCTTTGTAATGTACTTCTACAAATTTTATGAATAAAGTCTATTTTAGGAAAAAAGTCAGAAAGTGTGTTTGAGTCATCACAGATAAAGGGAAGACTAAGCGATAAAACAACATTAAATCAAGGGAAAGAAATAATAATGCATCTCTAAAACATTAGAGCAAATGGACAGGTTAAGGTATATGGCCCAAATGTCCTTTATGCAAATGCATTGATTGAAAAGAAAAAATTGAATAAAAATGCAGATGGAAATTCAACTGTAGAGTATGACATGGTCACCATTATCAAGACATAGTTGCAAGATGGTCAGGACTGGGAACTAAATACACTGGATTGCAACATATGTAGGAAAATTAGGAGATTGATAAGGGCCTCCGTTAGTGATTATGGATGAAATCACTTCAATAGTAATCGAGTATATAATCAAGCAGTGGAGACTTTATGGGTAGAATTAAGAAGGACTGAAGGCCAATATATTTTGGATGGTGGGGCCTGTCATTCCATCATCCAAAGAGTCGCAGGGAAGCACATCCCTGCCGACTTTACTTGCCCCGCAGCCATTTCATTCTTCCTCATTCAGGAGGAAGTACTATCTTGGAGAGTTGCCGGTCAATCAGGAGCTGCAGTAGACAGAAGAGGAAGTCCATAAAGGTGACAGAACCTAAATCCCAGGACTGGATGGTAAGGTAGGGTTTCAGGGTTCCAGGGAAGGGAGGGTAGGTAAGGCCTGGTGGAAAGTGGGCAATTGGGATGTTGGGGTAGAGGCCAGAAGGGGATAGTGGTCCAGTGATGACCGGGCCTTTGCGGGGGAGGGGAGAGCTCACAGTTATAAGAGGGCTTCTGTTGGAGAAGATCTCCCTTGAGGCCTTGGCTGATCATTCCCCAACACCTGGGGAATCATCCTGCTGGTCTAGAAATTGAGACTGGGTGGCCCAATGTGATACAGCTGTCCTCTTTATACAAGTTATACCCAAAAGCGGCAAGAACTCCACTTGTCAAACAAGACACCGATGGACAATTAAAGAGCTCAAAGACAACTTAAAACTGAAAGGAAAAGTTTACGAAAATGTAAAAAATACAGATCCCAGTGAATGACACCAAGAACCACAAAGAGCGAAAATAGATAGTAAGAGTTGAAAAAAGGTAGTATGAAAAGAAACTTTGCAAATTATATTAAAATCAACACAAGCATTTTTACCTTGTATTAGAAAAAAGTGGTCAGGATCAATGGTGGCCCTTGAAACCGATAATAGTGATATTGTCAATGAAAATAAGGAAGCGACGATATTGAATCCATAGAATCTTTACAGTGCATTTGGCCCATCAGATCTGTACTGACCCTCTGAAAGAGTACTCTTCGTAGCCCCATTCCTTCGCCCTAGACCCGTAACCCTGTTCAGTGATCATGGACAATTCACCTAACCTGCACATCTTTGAACTTGTGGAATTTTCACAGTTCTTTGTTCCAGTGTTTACAACCGAGGAAAAGAATAGAATGCTGCTCTTCCTAAGAAAACTAACATTGAATCAGCAACTGAGACTCACCATAATTAATTAAGCAAATAAACAATAATGAAAGAAATAATGGCACTAAAGTGTGATACTTCTCAGACCCAGATTTGGCCTGGATTTGAAAGAAGTAAATGAGAACATTACTGATGCCCTAGTTCTCTTGAATTCAGGAACCATTGCCTCAGATCAGATCACTGCACAGTGAGGCACGATTCTCAGGCCGCATTGTACTCAAGCAAGAGCACAACTCAACTGGGAAATCTTGGGAGAGCCCTCCAGCTGGCCTCCGGCCTGCCTCCGCGCCTCACGGGATTCACACAAGTCCCACGAGGCATTGGAATCGGAACTCTGCCCAAAAGGGGCGGGACCAAACAACATTCCCGGAAGTAGGTCTTAAACCTACTTAAGACCTACTCACACGGGGTACACCAGCCTCCCTCGATTCTCCGGCCTCAGCAGGAAGGCTGCAGCCGGGCGACGACAGGGTCAGTGCAGAGTGTCCTCACTTGGGTGAGGGGGGTGGGGTAGTGCTCATGTGTGTGGGGGTGACATTGCCCATGGGTGGGGTGTGGGGTCTCACAAGCTCACTTAGACACCTGGGCACCCTTTCTTAGAGATTGGCGGCCCAATCTCTGAGATCAGCTCCCCAGTGCTAAAAGAAATTCTAAGTGTGGGCTAAACCGGTGAGAAACTCCCCAGGGTCCAAAACAGTGACTAAATGACATTGAATAGCGATGGGGAACTCGCTGGCAGAACCAGCAGGAAACCCCCTGGAAAACCCGCCACATATGAACTTAGAAATTTTTTAGGAGGATCACGTCCTGATACTCTCCCATTTAAGAAAGGCGAGAGAAGGAAACCAGGGAATTATAGGTCAGTTAGCCTAACGTTTTGTTGTCAGAGTCTCTAATTAAAGGGTAGGGTGAAAACCTTGAACATTTCAGCTGAGAGAATCATCATGGGCTTTAGAGGAAAGGTCATGCATAATGATTGTGATTGAATATTTTGAAGCGATGACAGGGAATGGCTATGCATGTTATTTATAGAGATATCTAGCAGCCATTTGATAAAGTCCCTCGTAGGAGAGTGTTACCCAAAGTTGAAATTCATGGAAAATGAAGGCAAATGAATGAAGTGGTTCGGAAATTAGCTGAGTGGCTGTATACAGGGAGTAGGGATAATTAGTGAGTACTCTAATTGGGCAGACTAATGACGTTCTGGAGGGTCTGTGTTGGGACCTGAACTATTCATGCTATTTATCGATGACAGGTGATGGGATTTAGAAAGCCTCATAGCTAATAGGTTTGATGATGACATTAAGATAGGGGATGCCATTAAACAATGGGTGGAAATGTAAATTACAAAGAGCTATGGGTAGATTAAATGCATGGAGAAAACTATGGCAAATCGATTTTAATGCGAGCAAGTGTCAGGTCGTCCACTTTAGATGGCACAGTAGGACAGCACTGTAGCACAGTGGTTAGCACTGTGGCTTCACAGCACAAAGGACACAGGTTCGATTCCCGTCTTGGGTCACTGTCTTTGCAGAGTCTGCACGTTTTCCCCATGTCTGCGTGGGTTTCCTAAGGGTGCTCCCGTTCCTTCTCACAAGATGTGCTTGTTGGGTGAATTGGACATTCCGAATTCTCCCTCTGTGTTCCCAAACAGTAGCCGAAGTCTGGTGACTCTGGATTTTCACAATAACTTCATTGCAATGTTAATGTGAGCCTACTTGTGGCACTAATAAAGATTATTATTATTATTAGTAGTATTATTAGTTCCTCTAAATGGTGAAAAGATGGAAACATTGGAGGTCCAAAAAATATCGGGGTCCAAATTCAGCGTTCATTAAAATGTCATGAACAGGTGCAGAAAATAAACAAGGCGGTGAATGAGAAGTTGGTCTCTGTATCTAAAGGACAAGAATACAAGAGGACAGAAGATATTCTGGGGTAAATGTTCCGGTCCCGCCTGCTGTGGGAATCATCACGGGCGGCACGAAAACATTAACGGACCATTGAAAAGTCCATTGGCCTCGGGTGAGATTTTGCAGTCCCGCTTGTTATGTCTATACAAAGCCCAGGTTAGACCACATCATGAGTACTGTGAGCAGTTCTGGGCACCACACCTCAGGAAGGATACTTAGACTTGGAGGGTAGGGCAGAGGAGATTTGTCAGACTGATATCTGGACTCAAAGGTGTAATAACCTGCATGGGACACAGGGTGTGGGGCAATTGTTTTTCCAGTGCTCTTTGAGGAGTATGCGCCCCCCCCAGCTAGGGGCAGGGTAGCTTACCCATACGCATATAAAAGGTTGACCAGTCTGGAACCGACCTAAAGGAGAGAGAACCCGGTGAGGTTCTACTGGTACTCATGTATATAGTTGTTGTAGCATAAGTGGCATTTACTTCTTGCTTATTTCAGACTTCCCGTGCCTTATTAAAAAAAGGTTAATAATAATCTTTATTAGTGTCAAAAGTAGGCTTCCATTAACACTGCAATGAAGTTACTGTGAAATTTCCCGGAGTCACCACACTCCGGTGCCTGTTCGGCTACATGGAGGGAAAATTCTGAATGTCCAATTCACCTAACAAGCACGTCTTTCGGGACTTGAGGGAGGAAACCGGAGCACCCGGAGGAAACCCACGCAGACACGGGGATAACTTGCAGACTCTGCACAGACAGTGACCCAAGCCGGGAATCGAAACTGAGTCCCTGGCGCTGTGAAGCAACAGTGCTAACCACTGTGCTACCGTGCTGCCCATTAAATTACGAGGAGCGATTACACAAAACAAGACTGATTTCCCTTAATTTTAGAAGGTTAAGGGGGTGATTTGATTGAGATTTTCAAGATGTTAAGGGAAACATAGAGGGTAGCTAGAGTGAAACTATTTTTGATATTCTAGGAATGAGAAGCAGAATCAAAAAAAAGAGCTTGCTCTTTCAAGGGTGAAATTAGTAAACACCTATAGAAAACAATAGTGGAAATCTCTTTCGCAAATAGCAAGCGATGATAGATCAATTGTTAATCTTAAATCTGGGATTGATAAAAGTTTGCTTGGAAAATGTATTGAGGGATATGGAGCAAAGGCTGGGAACCAGCCATGAGCTCATGAAATGGCAAACAGTCTGAATGGGGTAAATGGTCGAGTCCTGTTCCAATGTTCTCGTATGGTGATGTAAATTGCAAGGGGATATAGTGAAATGGGATCAATACTGGCTGAAATTGGAGGCACCTGATCCTGGTAAAGTAGCTGAGGTCAACGGAATGGCAGAGGAATAATGTTGAAGAGCGGTTGCCCTTAACTGAAGTAAGTTGGCATGCAATAAGCTGGCATATCAGGGAAGTAAGTTGGCATGCAATAAGCTGGCATATCAGGGAAGAAACCATGACACACAGCAAAATGGGCTATGTGGATGGAGGTAGCTGTGGATGGGACCTCCATAACCCCATAGACCCCCTTTACAGTCAGAAGTAGTTGAATGATTGCAATAGCTCTGTAAAGAGCATTCCCAAATGAATACTGGACAGATAACTGAATTACAGAGAAGCACATGGATTTCCACTAGAGAAGAGCCAAGAATTTTCCCTTAGAAGATCTCGTGGCACCATTCTCCTCATTCCAGAAGTTTAATTACTTGGCAGCACCAGTATCAAGTGTTTTACATTCTATAGTACATGTCAGCACCTATAAGTCTCAAATCCTAGGTTCTTGCTCCCTGACAATTACTATTCTTATCATCCATTCCATGAATCCTGACAGATTGTGACTGCAGGATCTGGAGAGCGCAGCAGCAATTGAACAATTCCCCCTGCAGAATATAGTGCACAATGCCAGGGAATGCGAGGCTACAGGAGGGCAATGTGCCAACATCTGAAATTCAACAGCACATGAATAGAAAGCAATAACAATATTTGGCTTCAACCCCTGGCAATTATGGGTGCAGATTTGGGAATCTTTACTGCATACGTCAGGATATATACTTTTGAAATACTTAATATTTCTATGCTTTCTTCAAACAGCTACCCTTTTCCTCACAAGAGATTTGCAAAGTAGCAGATTAAGACAGAAAGCTGTTCAGGCACAAAGAAATTATATCATTCTTTAGGTGTTCCAGAGGGTGTTGCAGTGACATTAGTGAGCTCTCTAATACCTTCTGGGTCATCTACTAGCAATCCTTTCCAGGGGAAAGATCTTCCAGCTTTTCATGCTGGTGGAATCGTCCGGTCCAGCCGATCGCACACCCTTACTGTGGATTTCCTGGCAGCATGTGGTGGATTCAATGGGAATTCCCGTCGACATCAGCAGGACCAGAAGATCCTGCTGCCGGCTAACAGCGCGCACCCTCCCACTCCCTAGAAACATGCCACGGGGAGGCCAGAGAATCTTGCCCCTGACTGCAAAATGGTAAAGCAGACAGCATGCCACCACAATGAGAGATGGCAGAATGTGCTGTGCACATATGCTGTGTCCAAAATTGCCCTTTGAGTATCGCAATGGATTGTTCAATTCTTCTCCTTGTTTTCACGTGTGTATCATTAGTATTGCTTTGCCACATTCGTGATCCTGTGGCAATATGTTGGGAGCTACCAGAGTAGTGCATATCTCTTGTCACCCTGTAGCCATTTTGGCTCTTGCCACAGATGTTTAAATGGAACTGAGACACTGGACTGACAAAGTATAAAAGTACCTTGGCTGCTTCCAGCATGTCAAGAATCTGCAAACAGCAGCTATGCCTGCCCTGCAAATGACCCTACAGATTTATGGAATGGAAGACTTTGTGGTTCATATAAATATGGGGAATTTACATTTGGAGCACACAGTATTTGGGGCATTGGTCATTTATTCCATAGAGGAGAGCACAGCACATTGGCTGATATGACAAAAGTCTCCTAAAGGCTTATCGGTATGACCTTGTATGTAAAAGGTGAGTCCTGTGGTCAATTTTTCTGCAACAGTCAGAAATGCAATTGCTCTGGATCTTAATTACCAATTTAGCTATAGCAATGAACAAAACTCTTTGAAAGATTGGTGATGGATGCACAGTTTTTTAAGATAGTGTTTCTGGTGAAAATAGCATGCCTTTGGTGGTTGGATAATGCTTTGCATCTCCACCAATGACATCCAATTGGTTTGTCTGTCCTTCTTCTTTCATATAGCTAGGTATAGAGCAACAACTATAAGTTTCCTGAATTGAAAAGTGAAAAACATTAGATTTTTAGATTTACATTTATTGTCACGTGTATCGAGGTACAGTGAAAAAGTATTGTTCTGCGTTCAGTCCAGGCAGATCATTCCATACATGAGAAACATAGGACATTCACTAAATACAAAATGTAAATACATGGGCACAGACATCGGGTGAAGCATACAGAGTATAGTGCTAAAACAATAGAGAAAATGCATAGTGTGATCAGTTCAATCCATAAGAGGGTCATTCAAGAGTCTGGTAAGATGGGGAAGAAGCTGTTTTTGACCCTGTTAGTGCATGTTCACAGACTTTTCTTCTGCCCAATGGGAGAGTTTGGAAGAGAGAATAACTTGGGTAGGAGGAGTCTTTGACTCCTTTCCCAAGGCAGTGGGAGGTATAGACAGAGTCTATGGATGGGAGGTGGGTTTGTGTGGTGGACTGGGCTGTGTTCTCGACTCTGTAGTCTTGGGCCGAGCAGTTGTCATACCAGGGTGTGATGCAGCAGATAGAATGTTTTCTATTGTGCATCCGAAAAATTGGTTGGAGTCAATATGGACATGTTGAATTTCCTGAGGTAGTATAGGCGCTGTTGTGCTTTCTTGGACGTAGCGTCGATGTAGGCGGACCAGGACAGATTGTTGGTGATCTGCACACCAAGGAATTTGAAGCTGTCAATCATCTCCATCTGGGGGACCATTGATGCAGACCAGGGCGTGAACGATACTTCGCTTCCTGAAGTCAATGAAATGAAAATGAAATGAAAATCGCTTATTGTCACGAGTAGGCTTCAATGAAGTTACTGTGAAAAGCCCCTATGACAAGCTCCTTAGTTTTTCTGACATTGAGGGAGAGATTGATGTTGTTACACCGTGCCACTAGATTTCCTATCTCCGTCCTGTGCTCTGACTCATTGTTGTTTGAGATCTGACACAACTACTGTTGTGTCATCAGCAAACTTGTAGATGGAGTTGGAGCCGAATTTTGCCACAGTCATGTGTTTGTAAGGAATAGAGTAGGGGGCTAAGTACGCAGCCTTGTGGGGCCACGGTATTGAGGACTATCATGGAGGAGGTGTCGTTGTTTATCCTTACTGATTGTGGTATATGGGTCAGGAAGTAGAGGATCCAGTTGCAGAGGTAGGAGCCAAGTCCTAGGTTTTTGAATTTTGATATGTGTTTGATTCGATGTTGAAGGCGGAGCTGTAGTCAATGAATAGGAGTCTGACATAGGAGTCCTTGTTGTTGAGATGCTCCAGGGAGAAGTGCTGGGCCAGGGAGATAGTGTCTGCTGTGGACCAGTTGTGGCGGTATGCGAATTGCAGTGGATCAAGGCATTCTGGAAGTATGGAGTTGATGTGTCTCATGACCAACCGCTCAAAGCACTTCATAGATGTCAAGCCACCGGATGGTAGTCGTTGACACACGTTGCCTGGTTCTTCTTTGGCACCGGTATGATAGTGGTCTTATTGGAGCAGGTGGGAACCTCAGAACAGAGTAGGGAGAGGTTGAAGATCTCGGCGAACACACCCGCCAGTTGGTCTGCGCAGGATCTGAGTGCACAGCCAGGGGCTCCGTCAGGACCCATTGCTTTCCATGGGTTCACTTTCAAGCAGGCCGATCTGACTTCTGAGGCTGTGACCGTAGGTATGGGTGTATCCCAGGTTGTTGGAGCAGTTGACAACAGTTTGTTGGAATCCTGCTCGAAATTACCAATACATTTTGCAATATCTGCATGAGTCTTAAAAAGTAGGTTCAATTCCAGCACTTGTGCACAAAACCAAGGCTGAATTGCAGTATCGAGGCAGTACTGATTTCTCAGGAGTGCTGTCTTCCAAATGAGATGTTAAACCGCTGATCCATCTGCCCTCTCGAGTGGATACAAAAAAATCTCTTAACACTATTATAAAGTGGAGCAGGGGAGTTATTGCCAGTGTCCTGACAATAGTTATCGCTCAATCACTATATGTTCCCATAAAGGCGAAGGGTTGGAGCAACAAGTCCAGCGAGCCCCAGATGTCAATGGATATCCAGGGTTGGAAAGGAAAAAAAGGAAGCTTATGGCAGATACCGAAGGATCAAAACAGCAGAAGCCCTTGAGGAGTCACAAAGTGCAGGGGTTACTTAAAAAAGAAATCAGGAGAGCGATGAGGAGGCACGAAAAACACTGCCGAATAAAAGAAAGGAAAATCTAAAGATGTCTTATATTGTATATTGAGAGAAGGAGAATGACCAGGGAAAGGGGCCAATTAGGGACCAATGTGGCAATGTGTGGGGGGGAGCTGGAAGATGTAGGTGAAGTTTTAAATGAATACTTTGCATCTGTGTTCACTATGGAAAAGAGTGATGTAGGTATAGAAATCAGGTATGATAACTGTGATGAGAATTCTTTGAGGAGGTAATGAGGAAGTTAGACAAAGGAGAGCCAGTGGATGTAATCTATTTAGATTTCCAGAAGTCCTTTGACAAGGTGCCGTACAGGAGGTTGCTAAAGACGATAAGAGCCCGTGTGTTGGGGCAAATTACTGGCATGGATAGAGGATTGGTTGACTGGTAGAAGGCAGAAAGTGGGGATAAAGGGGCCTCTTTCAGGATGGCAGCCGGTGACTAGTGTTGTTCAACAGGGGTCAGTGTTGAGACCACAGCTATTCACGATATACACTAACAATCTGGAAAAAGGAACTGAGGGCATTGTTACTAAGTTTGCAAATGATAGAGAGATATGTAGAGGGATAGGTAGTGTTAAAAAAGCAGGGAGGCTGCAGAAGGACCTGGATTGGTTAGCAGAGTGGGCAAAGAAGTGGCAGATGAAATAATGTGGAAAAGTGTGAGGTTATGCACTTTGGTAGGAAGAATAGAGGCATAGACTATTTTCTAAATGGGTAAAGTCTTTGAAAATCAGAAGCACAAATGGAGCTAGGAGTCCTAGTTCAAGATTCTCTTCAGGTTCACATACAGGTTCAGTTAGCAGGTCGGAAGGCAAATTAATGTTAGCATTCATTTTGGGAGGGTTAGAATACAAAAGGAGGGATGTATTGCTGAGGTTGTATAAGGCTCTCTCAGGCCCCATTTGGAATACTGTCAGCAGTTTTGGGTCCCGTATGTAAGGAAGGATGTGCTGGCCTTGGAGGGGCTCTAGAGAAGGTTCACAAGAATGATCCTGGGAATGAAGAGCTTGTCATAGGAGGAACGGTTACAGACTCTGGGTCTGTCCTCTATGGAATTTAGAAGGATGAGGGGAATCTCACTGAAACTTACAGAGCAATGAAAGGCTTAGATAGAATGGATCTGGAGAAGATGTTTCCACTAGTAGGAGAGACTAGAACCTGAGGACACAGCCTCTGAATGAAGGAGCAATCCTTTAGAACTGAGATGAGGAGGAGTTTCTTCAGCCAGACGGTGGTGAAGCTGTGGAACTAATTGCTGCATAGGCGGTGCATCCCTTTCAGTTAGCCCGTGTGTGGCTGTGGGACTGCACACTTAAATGTATCACCCACACAGTATAAAAAGTATATTAAAAGGGAACATGGAAACTAGGGGTAGCCATTTGGCCCTTTGAGCCTGTTCCAACATTCAATATGACAATGGCTGATCCCCAATCGCAATGTCATATTCCCATTTTCTCCATTGACGCCATTAAAATCTGAAAAATCGCATTGGCGGGTCATTGGAGTTTTTAGCAAGAAAAGCCAATCTACTCAAAATGCTATTTTAAAAAATTAAGTCAGCAGTATCATCCGGTCTTCTCTCCATTGCCTTCTTAACTCATTATTTGCTTGGTAACTAATGCTATACTTTTAATTGTGTGAGCGGATTCTGTCTAAATTCACTAATAAGTTCCAGCTTTCTCATTTCTAAAATGTATCTCCTAGTTTTTAAATCCATTCTCATTGTGAAAAATCTGTAAGAAAATACAAAAGTCACAAACTTACCTTGAAAGGTCCACTTTTCCAATAAGAAAACATTCCTACCCTTTCTTCATCATTTACAATTCTGTATTAAGCATTTGAAAATGTAATGCTTCACGCATCATCAAATATCGGACTTCTTCTTCTCCTTGGGCAGTCCCTCAGGGTCATGGATGACTTACTCCCACTCCGGGGACGTGGGTTCTGCAGTGGCTGAAAGTCCATTCCTGGATCCGCAGACGCTGCCACAGGTTTGGCAGGTGGTGTTTTATGAGGTGGATGGGTGAGACGCTCTCTTTCCGGGGTTTATGCTAGGCCTCCGTGTGCTCCACCCTATGACACTCAAGGTGATTTGGCGCCTTCGCAGATGGTTTTTCTTCAGTGTGTGCATTCTCAGGCAAGTGATTCCCATGTGTCGATGGAGATGTTGCAGTTATTTAGGGAGGCTTTCTCAGTGTCCTTGTAGCATTTCCTTTGCCCTCCTAGTGATCGCTTGCCATTGCAGAGCTTGGAGTCGAGCCCTTGTTTCAGGAGTCTTGTGCTGAGCATGCGGGCAATGTGAATGGACCATTGCAGTTGATCGAGTGTGACCAGTGACTCAATACTGGGGATATTGGCCTGGGAGAGGACACTCACATTGATACGCCTATCCTGCCAGTGAATTTGCAGGATTTTGTAGAGGCAATGTTGGAATATCTCTCCAAAGATTTGAGGTGTCTGCTGTACATTGTCCATGTTTCTGATGCATATAGTTGGGCGGGGACCATGGCTGTTCTGTACACCATGAGCTTGGTGCTAGTTTGAGGTCTTGGTCTATGAACACTCTGTTTCATCAGGCGCATTGGGACTGATGTTGGATTTTGTCGTCAATCAATGCCTGCTTGCAGCGTGGGGAGATTCCCAAGGTTATGACTCATATGCCTTGGTGAATGCGTTAACAATAGTTTGTAGCTCAGCCTCTGAATGTGCGCTCACACAGGTGTAGTCTGCGTATTGCAACTTGATGACAGAGGTTGGGTGGTTCTGGTTCTGGCCTGGAGGGGTTGGAAGTTAAACAGTTTCCCGCTTGTCCAGTAGGTTAGCTCCACTGCAGCGGGGAGCTTCAGGGTGACAAAGAGGAGCGTTGCTGCGAGGAAGAGTGTTGTCGCACTAACATCGAGGTGAAAGATGTTGGTGCTGGGAAATTTCTGATAGTAAGGGACGACACTATGGCACACCTGTGTTAGCACTGCTGCCTCACAGCCCCAGGGACCCAGGTTCAATTCCAGCCTTGGATTACTGTCTGTGTAGAGTTTGTATGTTCTCCCCGTGTCTGCTCCAGTTTCCCCCCACAGTCCAAAGATGTGTGGCTAAGATGGATTAACCATGCTAAATTTCCCCTTAGTGTCCAGGGATGTTCAGGTTAGGTTATGGGGTTACGAGGATAGGGCAGGGGGGACATATGTAGAGTGCTCTTTCTAAGGGTCGGTCCAGACTCGATGGGCTGAATGGCCTTCTTCTGGACTGTACGGATTCTATGATTCTAAGTATCAGCATTTAATGTACCCAAATCAAATATAATATTCATTACCTTTACCATGGGCCAATAATGCGTCTTTGCTCTAGGCATCCACCACATCACTGTCCATTCCAAAATGGACACTTTTCCAGCCATTCACCTGAAGAAGGAGCCGTGCTCCGAAAGCTCGTGTTTGAAACAAACCTGTTGGACTTTAACCTGGTGTTGTAAGACTTCTTACTGTGCTCACCCCAGTCCAACGCCGGCATCTCCACATCATTCCAAAATGGGCAGGAATCTATAGGAACTAGTTTCAGACTGACCCATTTCTGATCACAACGGACTTCTACAATGGGATTTGAATGCCCATGTAACCAATCACTGAGAGCTTATGAACAGGAACAAAACAGAATCAAAAAGGGTGCCTTTATCTCAAGGGGGTTGGAATTCAAAAGTGATGCTTCAGTTGTAGAGAGCCTAGATCGGAGCTCATATGGGGAGCTACATTCAGTTTGGGGCATAAAACCTGAGGAAAGACATGTTGACCTTAAAAGGGTACAGCACAGATTCACTAGAATGGTGGAATAGCAGGTTTCAGTGATCAAAGGACAAAGATGCCATTACTGCAGCAATACAACAATATTGATTTGCTTCTGAAATTTCAATGTGGTAGGTTGTTGACCTTTTTCCGGCACTGGAGGGCAATCCCAATTTTTCACTGAGGTAATAGACGTGTGCAGAAATAAAGGGACAATTTAGGGAACAGAAATGAACATTTGATATTTGGGTTTTTGATTATGTTAGCAGTACACGAATATTACAGCAATAAATCTAATTCTGACAGCCGTGTACCTTTTTATTTCTGCATTATTTGGCTTTATTCAGGCATCTTGATTCATGAACTGAGATCACGCAAAAAAAATTGCCGCCACGAGAAACTTGGAATTTTCAGCACCTGTCATCGATTTCTGTTAAACAAATGGTTACATGACAGAAAATGCTGGAAAAGAATCTCAGCAGGTTTGGCAGCATATGTGGAGAGAGAAACAGAGTTAACGATTTGAGTCCAGTACAGTTCACAATACGGTTCCGAAGAAACGTCCTGTCGGAATCGAAAACTCTGTTTCTCCACAAATGTTGCCAGACCGTCAAAGGTTTTTATTTCAGATCTCCAGTAATCGCAGGATTTAGCATTTGTTGAATGGGTACATGATATCAGTTAAAGGTTTCATTAGTTAACCATTCTCAGAATTCTAAAGCCATGCCTGTTGGCTAAATTTTGGTAATTGCTTGCTTGAAACTGTAACTAACAACACATAAGTGAAGGTTGAAATAGTCAATCCAAGAGGATTATAATGAATAACATTATAGGATTCTTTCAACTAAGAAATTCAAGATGGGCACTTTTTCTTTAAAATCAAAACTATTTCACCCGATAAAAACAGGGATGGCTGGTTACCAGACACACTAATACTGTAAACATGACTCCACTCCACTGGCATGATTACAAACAATAGAACTTAGTCCAGAATTTGCCTGGGCATTATGTTTCAAACGTGTCGCTAAGAACACCAAGCCAATTAATGCACACCAACCTGATACCCAAAATTAGTTGAACACATATCTTCCAATGTTTCTACTTGAAACAGAACAATGCAACTCAAAGTAAAATAGGATAGCATTCAAGCTTTCTTTTGCCTACACTTAGTGCTGAAATAAAAACTGTTCCCTTCTGTGGTGACTTGAGACACACACTGGAGACTACCAGTAATAAACAAAGGTGTTTTTTGATGAAAGGCAAAGGGCAGTTAGGTAACAGGCACAGAAGACTATACAACAGGTCTTCATTCTTCAGCCCTCTGGTCTGATGTGTTATCTGTGTTGGTTTAACATCGACTGCAACTGGATGCAGTAAAACGAGAAACAGGCTTCCGACACAGGAGATGGTCCAACACTGTTTTATTGAACCTGCTGATTGCTGTACATAATCTGATGTGGGTTGACACTCTATTAACCGAACTGATAACCTCCTACTGGCTTGACCAGACTAGCTCTCTACCACATGGTGATGATATTCATTGGCCTGTGCACTGTGACTATCTCCCTAGCCATGTCCTGTGCGAGAGAGAGAGTCTTGATGCCCTGTGGGCTTTATAGTGGTGGTGTCCTGTCTGGTGATTGGTTGTTCTGTGTCGTGTGTGTTCATTGGTTATCCTGTGTGTCAATCACTGCCTGACTGCATCTCATGATATACATGAGTGGATATTATGACATGGTCCACTCTGCCCGGGGTTCTGCTACTAGGGCCCTGGAAAAACTCCCCATTGGCCAGAGCTGGTCACATGGTCAATGGAGCTCACCCCCTTAAAGGGACCATGCTACCACACCGTCTTTATTTATTATAGAAAGGCAACAAAAAAAAGTGTGCTTAAGGAGAATCAGAAGGTGGGGATTTAGGGAGGTAATTGCAGTGTGGAGCACAGGTGCCAAAGCCAAGGTAATGGTAAATTGCTGCCTTATGTGCCTTCTCCATTCGCTTCTCACCCTTATCCTGAAAGTGCTATGAAATGGAAACTTCAGATGCAGAGTCTGTGGGAATTCTGCTCCCCTGCCTACTCACCCATCCCCCACCCCATCTCTCTCATTTGTTGATTATATAAATTAAGGTTCACTGGATGATTATTTGAATATGTAATGACACTTACCGACAGTGGTGGTAGATCTGGGAGCTATGCAATTGTAATTTTTCACTTTGTGAATAAATCTGAAACTGAGTAAAGATTGACTTCTAGTCTCCTCCTTCTCCAATTGGCTGTAAGAATTTTAATATCTTTATGTTTTATTTTGTTTTCTGGTCATCACAATCTGCAGCCTGGTCAGCCACAGCAGCCTCAGAAGGAGGAGTGAGAAAAACAGTGAACCTCTGAAGAATAAGCACTGTCAATTGACCACACACTCTCAACCACCAGCTCAGATATTGGTCCTGCGTGTACCTTGGAGTATTGAGTTGGAATAGAACATAGAACATGACAGCGCAGTACAGACCCTTCGGCCCTCGATGTTGCGCCGACCTGTGAAATCACTCTAAAGCCCATCTACACTATTCTCTTATCATCCATCTGCGCGCAGTCAGTCACTGAGCACAAGTGGGCTGTAGCCAGGGCAGAGAAGTGGGTCAGCTCATGTGCAAACTTCCTGGAGGAGGTCACAGACAATCTCTGCTCCAGGAGACTCGAACAATGACCTGGTTGGGATGAAACTGCAGGAAGATACTGGCAACGATGCACACCGAGATGCTCGGTGCAGTGGTAGATCTGCCAGATAGTCTCCTGTCACTGACCAGGATCATGGAGGAGTCCACTCCAAGCATGACAGAGGGATTGCAGAGCTGGGAGTCCATCATTTCCATTGTGGAATCAGTCAGCCTGACTGACCCTTGATGGAACTTCCACTGCAACATAGGCAGAGGCCTCTTGATGTCTCAGTTCTGTATTAGTCGTTCAGACAGAGGTCATGAGCTCCTTTGCTGTTGCCATGCAAGCTCAGACTGTTGCCATCATGGTCTCAGTCTTCAACAGGGCATAGAGGCTCCCGCAAGTAATCCGTGTGTTCCAATATATTATGAGGACATTTGCAGAGCAAGAAACCTGATGTCCTCTCTCAGGGTGAGAGGATTAGTGCTCCAACCACTCTTTGATGCTGCCTCTTCACTAGCCATCCCAGGCTGCTTCCATCCATTTTGAGATGCTGCAATCCAAGGCAGAAGGACAACAACAGGAGATACCTGGGAACTCCACCACCTGGAGGTTCCCCTCCAAGTCACTCACCACCCTGACTTGGGAATATATCACCGTCGCTGGGACAAAATTCTGGAACACCTTCCCTAACAGCACACTGGGTGTGCCTACACCTGAAGAATTGCAGCGGTTCAAGAAGGCAACTCACCACCACCTTCTGAAGGGCAACTAGGGATGGGCAATAAATGTTGGCCTAACCAGCGATGCCCACATCCCGTAAATGAATTTTTAAAAAGCCAGTCCTCAAGATCCAGAGCTGCTCCAAGGCACCTTGAAAGGCCATCTACAGCTATCCTTAGTGAAAGTCAGAAGCCTTCTCCCAGGCAACCTGCAATACACTGCATAGGAGCCCGAGGCCAGGCCAGCACAACCACAAGGCAGGCACTATGGGAGTGCACATGGTGACTGGTTCTGTTTGTTATATCATTGGAGTAATGCTGGATGAAGTGAATTTCAGTGGGTTTTTGCTGTTGGCCTTTATTACGTGATGTTAGTCAAGATGTTGAGATGGGGTGTTTGGTATGGATATATTCTTAGAAAATGATGGGGTAGGGAAGTTCATTTCTAAGTGAAAATAAAGCCTCATAATGTGATTGGTCTGTGGGGTGGCATGGTAGCATTATGGATAGCGCAATTGCTTCACAGCTCCAGGGTCCCAGGTTCGATTCCCAGCTTGGGTCACTGTCATTCAATCATGGATGATATTTTCTCATCCCCATTCTCCTGCCTTTTCCCCATAACCCCTGATCCCCTTATTAATCAAGAATCTATCCATCTCTGCCTTAAAGACACTCATTGAATTGGCCTCCACAGCCTTCTGCGGCAAAGAGTTCCACAGATTCACCACCCTCTGGCTGAAGAAATTCCTCCTCATCTCTGTTTTAAAGGATCGTTCCTTTAGTCCAAGATGGTGTCCTCTGGTTCTAGTTTTTCCTACAAGTGGAAACATCCTCTCCACGTCCACTCTATACAGACCTCGCAGTATCCTGTAAGTTTCAATAAGATCCCCTCTCATCCTTCTAAACTCCAATGAGTAGGGCAGCACGGTAGCATTGTGGATAGCACAATCGCTTCACAGCTCCAGGGTCCCAGGTTCGATTCCGGTTTGGGTCACTGTCTGTGCGGAGTCTGCACATCCTCCTCGTGTGTGCGTGGGTTTCCTCCGGGTGCTCCGGTTTCCTCCCACAGTCCAAAGATGTGCAAGTTAGGTGGATTGGACATGATAAATTGCCCTTAGTGTCCAAAATTGCCCTTAGTGTTGGGTGGGGTTACTGGGTTATGGGGATAGGGTGGAGGTGCTGACCTTCGGTAGGGTGCTCTTTCCAAGAGCCGGTGCAGACTCGATGGGCCGAGTGGCCTCCTTCTGCACTGTAAATTCTATGATATGTAAGCACTGCTGTCTCATAGCACCAGGGACCCAGTTTCGATTCTGACCTCGAGTGACTGTGTGGAGTTTGCACTTTCTCCCTGTGTCTGCGTGGGTTTCCTCCGGGTGCCCCAGTTTCCTTCCACAGTCCAAAATATGTGGTTAGGTGGATTTGCCATGCAAAATTGTCCCGTAGAGAGGGGCCTAGGTAGGGTGCTCTTTCGAAGGGTCGGTGCAGACTCGATGGGCCGAATGGCCTCTTGCTGCACTGTAGGGATTCGGTGATCCCGCTTACTCTATCCACTTGTACGTGTTGAATGTGGTCTCCTTGCATTCTTCATCTTCCTACTATCAAGGTAGCCTGCAGATCCCAGGAGGTAGCAGCTCGGCCCTCAGAATTACTAAGTTGTAGAGAACACAGCACATCAATACAAATATGAGCCACTCGGTCACATGCTGGAGAGATATCTCAAGCGATCGAAGCAAATAAATCTTTGCTGTAACAGAACAATATGCCTGTACTGTGGATCACTCCATGGCTCTCAGTGATGGCTCTTCTGACCTTGTGCAGTGGGGTGGCGGATGAAGTTTATGGCCGACATGGGGAGCTGAGCAGTCAACTTGTGGTGAATCTTAAATGTTTGAAGACAGACGGTATTATGGACTGACGCCATTGTGGGTGCAGCCAGGATTCACTCAATGCGATTGCACACCAACTTTGAAAAGGTGGCAGTGCTTTCCATTGATAAGGGGAGCTACAGGGCCACAAGTACAATGCCTGGCACTGTTCGAACTGCTATCCTAGCAAACCCAAGTGCCCATTTGCCCTTCTGTCCCTCCTCAGAAAGAAAATAATGAAGTTCCCTCTCATTCTTTAGGGTGCCCCTGCAACCTTTCTAATGCACGAGGAACTGTAATACAGGTTAGTTACATACTAATTGTGTTCAATTGTTGGCATGCGGTGGGCTTTAAATTGGGATTCATTTGTGCCCCTATAATTAGAGGCGGAATTAAGCTGGGTTATTGGGTAAGGAGGTGCTTGCTTGTAATCTGTAAATAAATGTTAATTAAAATGTGTAAAGATTGGCTCTAGATATGTCCTTCACTAATTGGCTTTCTGTTGCTGATGTTGCCCACTCTCATCTGGACCATTCCGCCCGTGGTTTAAAATGCAAGACTGATGGTGACTTTCATGGCCACCAGGACGGCCCTGTTTAAGGCTCCAGCTTAGTGTGAAATCTGTGTTCAGCTCCTTTGGAAATTGCAGCCTCCTATGGCACTCTTGCGGTTCTAAGTGGGAGAGGTGATCCAGAAGACCCTTTTGGGGTAATGCCTTTGAATGAAAGCCCTTCTTCTCTTCCTTCATCACAGGGCTTCCTCTATCTGCCTCCTCCTCTCCATGTCCAGTTCATGTGGCAGAGCCAGTGGCACTGCAACATCTGCACACACACACACACACACACAGGGGTGTCCACCCATACCAAGTTTAAGGCTGTGCAATAGACTCAGTTATTACGGCAACCACATTACTATTATATCTCCAATATTTTAAAAACATGATTGGAGAAACCTTCTCCATAAAACCAAAGTCATGGCGAAGTTATGTGAAGAATGCATGTGAAATCATTTATTATGACGATTTGAACCTTTTCCATAAAGTAATTAATAGCTGCATCATGACTCTCTCCTTCCGTGCGTTTTTATACAAACCATATAGGAACAAAAGTAGGTTATTTCAATCCAGTCTGTTCCTCCGCTGTTCAATGAGATCAGGTTAATCTGTGAGTATACTCGCCTTTGCCCCATATCCCTTGATACCTGCGGCTAACAAAAATCTAACAATCTCAGTTTTAAAATCAACAACAGGTCGAGTGTTAGTGACCATTTGCAGAAGAAAGTTCCAAACTTTATTCGCCCTCTTCACTCCTGGAAAGTCTGGCTCCAATTTCTAATTATGGCCCCCATAGTCCTAAACTCCCTAAAGCGTAGACATTGTTTCTCCCAATCTTCCCTATCTGTATCCCTTAATACCAGGATCAAATTACTCCATAAACTTCCAACAAACACAATTCTGGTTTATGTAATTTCTCCTCATAGCTTAACCCTTTGAGTCCAGGTATTATTTAAATAAATTTACACTGCTCTGAGGTCAATATATAATGACCTAAGGTGTGGTGCCCCAGAACTGCTCACACTTCAGTGCTTTGTATAGCTGAAGCATTAATTCTACTCCCCCCATAGAAGATATAAATGTCAGCAGAATATGCTGGGAAAAGTCAGCAATTCTGAAGAGCCATACGGACTTGGACAGGTGCTACCTGACATGCTGTGTTTTTCCAGCATTTTCTTTTATTATTTGAGATTTTCAGCATCCTCAATATTTTGCTTTTATACTAACGTCAGCACCTTGGGCTCTGAGACACCAACCCCGCCGCGACCTGTGCTTCTAGGCGCCAGCCCTGCCATAACGCGGGCTCTTAGACACCAATCCCGCTGTAACTTGTGCTCGACACCAATCCCGCTGTAACTTGTGCTCGACACCAATCCCGCTGTAACTTGTGCTCTGAGACACCAATCCCGCTGTAACTTGTGCTCTGAGACACCAATCCCGCTGTAACTTGTGCTCTGAGACACCAATCCCGCTGTAACTTGTGCTCTGAGACACCAATCCCGCTGTAACTTGTGCTCGACACCAATCCCGCTGTAACTTGTGCTCTGAGACACCAATCCCGCTGTAACTTGTGCTCTGAGACACCAATCCCGTTGTAACTTGTGCTCGACACCAATCCCGCTGTAACTTGTGCTCCCAGACCCGCTGTACCTTCCCTTCCTTTGGACCGCCAGCCCTCAGCACACTCACCCCCACCAGTGTTCGCTCTTCCTTCAATCAGAGACTTTCTCCCCCTCATTTTTAAAAATTCATTCAAGGGACATGGTCGTCGGAGGCTGTGCCAGCATTTATTGCCCATCCCTAAATGCCCTTGAGAGGGCAATTAAGAGTCAATCACATTGCTGTGGATTGGGAGTCACATGTAGGCCATGTGATATTCTTTGCTTTGTGGATGATGATCATGATGTGGAGATGCCGGTGTTGGACTGGTTTGAGCACAGTAAGAAGTCTTACAACACCAGGTTAAAGTCCAACAGGTTTGTTTCAAACACTAGCTTTTGGAGCGCAGATCCTTCCTCAGGTGAAGGAGACTCTCTCAGATTACGCTGAGAGACTCTGCCGACGCACCTCTCTCACACTCCTCAATCACCTCGTACACCAGCTCTACAGCAGACAACGCAACCTGGAAACCAAGATAGAGGCCATATTCTCAACTTGTGCTCAGGATGCAGCAGACCAGCTGCGGAACACCGCCAAACAGATGAGACAATGATACTATGCCACCTATATGCACACCAAGAACAGGAAGCTTGAGAAACTCGGCATCACCACCAGCTGCAACCAAGCCTCCCCCGGCACCACAGCAGAAAACAATACAGGGAAATCTATTGTCAACTTGTCGAACTACACCCTTCAACCAGACGAAATTGAAGTCCTCAGCAGAGGGCTCAATTTCTGCACCACCACCAAAATGGACCCCATCAGTCTCGTGGCAGACATGGAGGAATTCATCAGGCGAACGAGGACCCGGGAATTCTTCCACAGACCCCAAGAGGCCGACAGTGAACCCAAGGAGACTACTAATGAAGCAGAACAGCAGATTGAGAGATCTGCAGTGCGGTAACCAAAGAGGAAATAGTCGAATTGGACCCCTCCGGAAGGCCGCTGCCCTAGACTCGACATGTATGCTCAAGCCGTCAGGAGTCGTGTCAATGCCAGATTCATCAGTCGCATTCACAAGACAGCCCCGAACGTCACCCAAGCACAACGCAACGCCATCCATGCTCTCAAGACCAACCGCAACACCGTCATCAAACCAACAAAGGAGGGGCCACCGTCATACTGAACAGAACGGACTACTGCAAAGAAGTATACCGACAACTCAACAACCAGGAACACTATAGACAGTTACCCACAGATCCGACCAAGGAACACATCCGCCAACTCAACAGACTGATCAAGACCTTGGATCCAGACCTTCAGAGCACCCTACGTGCTCTCATCCCACATACTCCCCGCATTGGAGATCTCTACTGCCTCCTGAAAATACACAAGGCCGTCCTATCGTTTCAGGCAATGGGACCCTGTGTGAGAATCTCTTTGGCTACACCGAGGGCATCTTGGAACCCATCATACAAGGTATGCCCAGCTTTTGCCGCGACACGACGGACTTCCTACAGAAACTCAGCACCCATGGACCAGTTGAACCAAGAACATTCCTCGTCACAATGGATGTCTCGGCACTCTACACCAGCATCCCCCATGACAACGCATTGCTGCAACAGCCTCAGTACTCAACACCAATAACTGCCAATCTCCAGACGCAATTCTGCAACTGATCCGCTTCATTCTGGATCACAACGTATTCACCTTCGACAACAAGTTCTTCATCCAGACGCACGGAACAGCCATGGGGACCAAATTCGCACTTCAATATGCCAACATCTTCATGCACAAGTTTGAACAAGACCTCCTCACCGCACAGGACCTTCTATCGACGTTATACACCAGATACATCGATGACATTATTTTCCTTTGGACCCATGGCGAAGAATCACTGAAACGACTACATGATGATATCAATAAGTTCCATCCCACCATCAGACTCACCATGGATTACTCTCCAAAATCAGTTGCATTCTTGGGACACACTCATCTCCATCAAGGACGGTCACCTCAGCACTTCGCTTTACCGCAAGCCCACGGATAACCTCACGATGCTCCACTTCTCCAGCTTCCACCCTAAACACATTAAAGAATCCATCCCTTATGGACAAGCCCTCCATATACACAGGATCTGCTCAGACGAGGAGGAGCATAACAGACATCTACAGATGCTGAAAGATGCCCTTGTACGAACGGGATATGGCTCTCGACTCATCGATCGACAGTTCCAATGCGCCACAGCAAAAAACTACACCGACCTCCTCAGAAGACAAACACGGGACACAACCGACAGAGTACCCTTCATCGTCCAGTACTTTCCAGGAGCGGAGAAACTACGACATCTTCACAGCCTTCAACACGTTATTGATGAAGATGAACATCTTGCCAAGGTCATCCCCACACCTCCACTACTTACCTTCAAACAAACGTGCAACCTCAAACAAACTATTGTTTGCAGCAAACTACCTAGCCTTCAGAACAGCGACCACGACACCACACAACCCTACCATGGCAATCTCTGAAAAAAAAAATTTTTTAATTAAAAAAAAGATTCACCTAAGGAAGGAGCAGTGCTCCGAAAGCTAGTGTTTGAAACAAACCTGTTGGACTTTAACCTGTTGTAAGACTTCTTATTGTGGATGATGATGGCTTTGAAGTGTAGTGACTTGCACAGAACATCAAATTATGTTTCAAAGAAAGCTGATTTATTGACACAACAACTAAGCGGGATTCGAACCTACTTACTAAGAAACAAATATTACAAAATATACTGAGACTATTATTCTATCTACAGACTTTATGAAAACACAACTACTCTATATCCCGCCTAATCACCTACTCCCAGAATCAAGGTATGATTTGATTCGCGTGCGTGCTCTTGATCACCATCTGGTGGTTGGAAGCACTCACATCAAATTATTAACCCTTCATTTACTGTACACTATACATATTATCACAGGTCCAGACCAGGAAAGGACGACAGATTTCCTTCATTAGTCACATTAGTGAACCAGATGGGTTTTTACGACAATCGACAATGTTTTCATGGTCATCATTAGACTTTAAATTCCAGATTTTTATTGAATCCAAATTTCACCATCTGCTGTAGCAGGATTCGAACCTGGGTCTCTGGTTTACTAGTCCAGACAATACCACTGTCTCCCCTTCATTCGACCCAATCAGCAGCAGACATGGGAATGGAATGGACAGGTGGAATTCATTACACCAACATGTTTGTTCCCCTCCACTTGCCCACCCACTCTCCAGAAGGCTCAAGTAACTTGGCCCTTTAAATAAATACTAAGCCTTCAGCTCTTTGATTGACTGTCAACCTAGTTAACTCTAGGCTCTCATTGAAATACCATAGTTAAACTGCATCTGGACAATCTGAGAGCCAAAATATTTCAAAAGAAACACTGAAAAAAATGAAATTAAAGAATAGATTGGATATTCTGGAAATAATCAATTTTACAAACAGCTTGCGAGGGATGGAAGCAGTATGACACCATCACATTCAGTTAAAGAGGAATTAAAATATTTGTATATTCAAATGCAAGAATAAACTTCTTATTTCTAACTGAAAGGCAAGCTATTTCTAAAGAGCAATTGGGCCTGTCAAACAGATAAAGTCTTCATGAGGTTATTCCTGTATTGGCTGAGGTTGTTCATGAAGGACCCACCTTCTCAACCTTGCTCCTCGCCTGAGGTGTGGTGATCCTCAGATGAAATCATCGATAGTCAGCTCAATCCCTCAAAGGGGAAAGCAGCCTATGGGCATCTGGGGCTATGGCGACTTTACATGGCATGACTTTACATGAGGCTGTTTTGACTTCTACTGTTGGAGATGAAGCCTAAACCTGCAAATGTATGCATTCACTGCCACCTCTAAATGCTGCCTGTTAAAGTCAATTACATCGTAATCAATGTCTAAAGATTTCTTAATAAAATATTGTTTCTGTATTGGACCAAGCGTACAAGTAAAATTTTCAACCATCTATGATTTCACAAAATGTCAGTCAGATAAGTAAATGTATTCATTGATTGTCAGTGTGAACTGCAAATGCCGGACACATTGAAACATTTTTTCTGTGAAAAAAAGTTTAAACCTTTGGTTTCATTCATACATTTTGAATGCTGTCTAATAAAAGCACATAACATTCTGAACACATGCAGTTTTAATTATTTATACTTTTATTTATAAACTTTATGAGGTCTGCACAGTTAATTAATTTGGAAAATAATGCTGTCGTGGAAAATGTAAAACTTCAGGTACTTTAAAGGAATATGCAGCAGCTTGCCCCAGTAATTGTAACAAAATATTCAACTTACTCTCTGCACATTCCAGAATTACTGAGAACAAGAAATCTCGAGGAGTCATGTAGAATTCACCCTCATACTCAATTGAGGAAAACTGCTTGAAGCGCTGTTTGCAAGTTGCGGCACACCCATATTCTTCTTTAGCCTCTTCTTTAACTGTGTCTTGGACCTTTTAAAAAAAAAAAAAATGTTTTACAACTAATTGCATTAATTACATTTCAGAATCAAAGTTCGCTTATCTTTGTTTACATACTTATTACCCATTGCTATAATCAAAGGGACGTACATAATTAAATGTACAATAGCAATGCCCAATTTCTGGCTGTCTGCACTTTTCTGATTGGCTGACGGCTTGGCTTGGTGGGTGTGGTCTGGTGCATGTGCAGTCATGTGGGGCATGCGGAAGAATGGAGTGCATGATTCATGGCAGTTGCTAATAGTCAATTGTGGAGGTGATCGTGCAGGGATTTGACAAGAAAGAGAATAGAGGAAGTTAAGGGGAGCCTAAAAGTTACACTGGTTGGAGAGATTAAGGAAAGGTGGGGATTGGGTTAATGGCATGAGAGGGAGGGTTAGCGGTGGCTGCAGCATGGCGATGGGGTTAGGGAGAGAGTTGGAGTAAAACTCAGTGAAAGGTAAGGGGTGCCCAACATCAAAGCTATACCCGCTGGAGGGACTGGGAACAGAGTGGGAGGTTTTATAGAATTGGTAAGGGGTGGATAGGGGTCGGATTGCATGGAATCAGGGATGCAGATGGGTTGGCAGGGGGAAATGGAATGGGAGATGGGGAAGGCCTTTGAAGAAGGGGTGGGATAGGGAAGGCACAAAGGTCTGTTCCGTTACAGAAGACTTTCTTTTGGAATTACATCTGCGTCTGCTCTTTTTCAAAGATTCATGGATCGAATTCGAAGTGGGTTGAATGGAGTGCAATGTTATTTAGATGACACATTCATCACCGGTTCGAGTGGAAAGGAATACTTGGAGAATTTAGAAACTACCCTGAAGCAGTTACAGAGCTGCAACCTCAGAATTAAAAAGGAAAAGTGCAACGTTTTCCAAGTCATCCATAAATTACCTTTGTCATTTCATTGACAAAGATGGTTTACACAAAGAACCAAAGAAAATGTCAGCAATCTTAGAAGAACCACATCCTCAAAACGTGACACAATTCAGGTTGTTTTTAGGATTGACCGATTATTCTAGTAAATTGGTGCTGAAGTTAGCAACACGATTGAAGCTTTTATTCACTTTGCTATGTGTCAAACAGGCATGGAACTGATCAGGAGAATGTATACAACGAAGTGAAAGAAGCTTTAGTGAAGTCAGTGCTGTTGGATAATCCCAAAATGAAGTTGTAATTAGCTTGTGATGCCTCACCCTATGGGGTTGGTGCAGTCGTCTCGCACATTATGCCTTCAGAAGGGGAACGCGTGTGTGAAGCTTTGCGCATTCTCATTAATTAATTATGCTCAGCTAGAAAAAGCTTTGAGCATCATTTTTGGTGTAAAAATGTTCCACCATTACCTTTATGGGTAATTTTGCGCTTCTGACAGATCATCAACCCTTGACTTCAATCTTTGAGCAATATAAAGATACACCTTCTTTGACAGCTGCAGATTTCAAATTATATTGATATTGTCTGTACACACTTATGATATCCAATATCACAAGTCTGAGCAGCATGCAAATGCTGATGCTTTGGTATGATTACCATTACAAGTCAAGCAAGAACCTGAAGAAAGTTTTGTCAATATTTTGCATTTTGTATTTCTCACTCATGGATCGTGTCCCTTGACTTCATCTCACGTTCAAAGATATACAAGAACTGATCCAGTGATGGGGGAATGTGATGGACTTGATCCAAAAAGGAATGTTGTCAGACTTAATAGGAAAAATCCAGACCTCAAGCCCTACATCTTATTCCTCCGTGCTTGACCAACTGCATGAGGGACATCCTGACGTGGTAAGGATGAAGGAATTGGGACACAGTTATTTTTGATGGCCAGGATTAGATGCTCAAATTGAAGAGAATGTTGGGGAATGTCAATCTTGTGCAAAACTAAGGAACACACCACCATTATATCCATGGGAATGCCCAACTCAGCATGGCAGAGAATATACGTCGATTATGCTGGTCCACTGGAGGGACACATGTTCTTAGTAATTGAGGACATGCACTAGAAACAGCCATAAATTGTGATCATAAAGTTATTGATGACTGAGCAGACAATAGAGAAACTAGACAAAATAGTCGTAAGATTTGAAACACCGGAGCAGTTTGTCAGTGATAATGGGATGCAGTTTACTTCGAAGGAGTTTGAGGGCTACTTAAAAGGGAATGGCAGACACCATAACAAGTCAGCTCCATATCATCCATCAGCGAATGGATTGGGTTAACGTTTTGTGCAATTTTTAAAACATTCTATCAAGGCATCGAAAGACCAGAAGACATTATCAAGAAGAGTAAACTAATTTCTAATATCTTATCGTAGCACTGTAGATGCTACCACGTAAAATTCAATGCTGTTACTCAAGAGGAAACTACAAACACAGTTGGATTTTTTAACTCCACCCGATACTTTAGAGATTGTCAAACGATTCAACAAGCACAAATTACTAGGTGGGAGGAAAACTCTAAAAGGTGTGTAGCCACCTGGGTTGGCCACTTCCCGACTTTAAAATGGAGATTCGCTAAGAATGCAGGGAAATTCAGCCAAGGACAGAAAAACAAGCAGGTGCAAAGTTTCCTGTATATAAGGACTTGAAGAACCCAGACAGACTCAAAACCAAAAACCATCTACATATTAATGAGCAATCCCCAGGAACAATTAGATGCATTGAAGTAATCAAGACCAAACCAGACTCCTCGGCGCCAGCAGGAGCCAAGACAAAGGAAGATCAACAGACACTTAGGAACCGCCCAGCGATCAGGGAGCAGCTCCAGTATTGGAGAAATCGATCCAAGCGATCGGGACTTAGTCCAATCAATTGGAAGCAGGTACGGGGTCCGCCCACAAGGGCACAAAACGCCTGGGGACTATAAAATAGAGTCCCCAAGTTCAATTTGTTCTTCTTGGCAGCTCTCAAAGAACTCTTGACCGTGATTCTCAACTCGGAGAGACTTGCCTTGCAGCTGCACCAACAAGTAAGTGTCCAGTCAATGCACGCTACGAGGTAGGCGCTCCTAACCATTAGTCCATACTAGCTGGAAGCCTGCAGACTCAGGATCGAACGAGAGGCCAATTGTTCCCCTGACCTAGTGGGTCCCTTTTCCAAAGCTAAGTATTGGCCTGTTAGTGTTAGTGATAGCCTAGTGAATAGTATTTTATGTATGAGTAGCGATTGACTGTGTATATAATAAATGTGTTTTGATTTGAACCTTACTAACTGGTGTATTGAGTTATTGATCAGCACTTGAACTTGAACCTCGTGGTGGTATCATAAAGATACCTGGCGACTCTAGAGCAAGGTTATAAAACACAGCAATTAAGTGTAAAGCACACTTAGCAACATTTAGCAACAGGTGAGTATCCAACCAGGGAGAGAGAGTGTTAGCTAGGAGTTACACCACCAATGAGAAATGGGTACCAGCTATGATCCTAGCAAACTCCAATATCATACACTGTACAGTTGGATGATGAAAGAGTTTGACAACGTCATGCTGATCAGTTACTTGCTCCACAAAGTGAGTTTGCAGAAACGTACCGAGAGGTTCTACCCTTGGAAAGTCTAGAGAACAATCCGTAAAACAGAGACTAGAGACAGTGGCGAGTTCAGATTCTGTTTCTGTTTAGTTTTCAATGCTTGTAGTGACAGATACTGAAATAACTACTCAAGAAGAACTGTCTACAGCAGCTAAACTCAGGAATGCCAAATTATACCGTAAAGGAATAGAGACGTTCACCACAGAGACTGTATTATTAGATTGTATATTAGTATAGAAATAACACAAAAGGGAATCTGTTGTAAAAATGTTAATTATTTTTGCTACACTAATGAAGTAAAAATGTTATGTATCTGGGAATACATTCTTGCTGGTTCTGCGTCACGATGCGCAGTGACGTCAGTAGAGTGTTTGCATGGGCTTTGGGAAGATCACCATCCTGATTGTATGGGCAAAACCCTGAACAAACCTTTCATCGTGTTTTGCAAGAATCCAGAGTGTGGGCACCCCCAAACCGTGTCTCTTTGTGGCAACAAATAAATATAACAACCAGAGATGAAGTTTAGCTAGAAGCAGACCATGTGATGGAGAGATTAAGGGAGTGGAGGCTCGGTTAAGGATGCTGAGGCTTCAAACAGTCTGGCTGATCCGAACACAGTGGCCTGTGAGGTGGATGGAATTTGTGTTGAAGGAATAGAGGCTGTGGCAGGGACTGAAGACGATGGCATTTACCTTCCCAATGCTGGAATTGTAGAAAATTGTGATTCATATAGAGCTTTATGTTGGACAAGTAGTTTGACTAAAGCAAGGCTATGAGGGGGCCGAGATATGTCATGGTGAAATAGAGTTGGGTGTCATCAATGTACATAGATGATTTTGTCAAGGGGGATTCAGGAGGAGGCTAGCTAAAGCAAAAACTGGTCCTTAGAGGCATATAGACAAAATTATCATGAGGAAATGGCAGAGATGTTGAACAAATATTTTATGTCTGTCTTCATAATAGAAGAGACAAATTGCATAACAGAAATAGAAGATAATGAAGGGGCTAATAAGACTGAGGAATTAAGTTAATTCATATGAGCAGATAAAATATATTGTACAAACTTGAGAGACTAAAAGACAATGAACTGCTCGCCTGTGGGTCCATATCTTAGGCTGGGTCACTGAATTTATTTAAGGCTGGGTTGGACAGGTTTTCGATACACAATGGAGTCAAAGATTGTCATGGCGGGGGGTGTGCGGGGCACAGACTGGAAAGTGGAGTTGAGACTACAGCCAGATCAGCCATGATCTTATTGAATGGTTCAGGCTTGAAGGGCTGAATTGCCTACTACCAAGTCCTAGTTATCTGTGGAAATGATGGTAGCATTGATTATGATTTTCCTACATTCCTCAGATTCTAGAATAGTTCCAGCAGATTGGAAGTTAATAAATGTAACACCACTATTCAAGAAAAGAAGGAGAGGGAAAACAGGGAACTCTGGGCCAGTTAGCCAGATATCAGTTGCTGGGAAAATACTGGAATTTATTATTAATGAATTTTAACAATGCACTTAAAACATCACACCCTGTCGCATGGCTCGACAGAGTCAGCATAGTTTTATGAAATGGAAATTGTGTTTGACAAATTTAATTAGAATTTTTTGAGGAGTTAACTAGTAGGGTAGATAAGGGGAACCAGAGATATAGTATACATGGATATACAAAAGGTGATAAGGTATTATTTTGCACAAGATCATGGAATTGGGGGCAATGTATTAGCATGGGTGGAGGATGAGTTAATGCACAGGAAGCAGAAAGTAGGGCTAAACAGGGCATTTTCAAGTTGACTGGCTGTGACTAGTGGAGTGTCACAATAATCAGTGATGGGGCCTCAGCTATTTACAATCTATATCACTGACTTACATGAAGAGACCAAGATTAATAGTTCCAAGTTTGCTGACGATGCAAAGCTAGGTTGAATTGTAAGCAGTGAGGAGGATGCCAAGAGGCTGCCAAGAAACAGACAGTTTAAGTAAACAAACAAGGTGGCAAATAGCATGTAATGTGGTGAAGCGTGATGTTATTCACCTTGACCGAATAAAATAGCAGGATATTTTTTTAAAATCAGAGATTTGGGTGAACTTGCTCAAGGAACACAAAGTTAACATGCAGGTACAGCAGCAATTAGGAAACCAAATGGAATGTTGGTCTTTATTGCAAGGGGTTTGGAGTATATGAATAAAGAAATCTTTCTACAATTGTGTTGGGTGTTGAATCATGGGCTTCAAATAATGGGTGGGGCGGGCGGGTGGGGTGGGGGTGGCGACTGGGGATAAAATCCCACCTCCGGGAGCTGCTGGTCAATTGGATTCGCAACCAGTTCCAGCAGTCCCGGCAATGCCAAGATCATATTAGAGGGCACTGTAATCAGTCCTATGTAGGCAGCCCAATGAATCTCAGAGTAAGGGAAGTCCTGGCTAATGGGCAGGGAGAATTTGGGCCACTTGGGGAGGGGGGGGGGGGGAATAAGTTTTACAGAGCAGGAGGAAAAATAGCGATACTATATTAGAGGGGCAGTCCTCTCATGTGCGAAGGGCATCTTCTGAAGATAGTAACCCATTTCCTTGCTGTTCCTTCAAAAAGGTTTAAAGAAAATGGCCCGATCATTTCCGCCCGACTGCCCACTCCAACCATATTTTGGCATGGGCAGTATATTATGTGGGTCAATTGGCTTGTCGACAAGCTCAACTGACCCGTGACTATTTATTTACTATTATTGACTATTGGCCTGCTGCAAATTTTGGCACCGGCTCATCCAGCATGTTATGGGGTTAAGCGGGAAGATGGTGGGGTAGAGAACTGTCTATTTTATGTGTCAAACATGCCCAGGAGGAGAATGTAAAATATCTAGCCCCACATCTGGAGTATTGTGCACAGTTTTGGCCTCCATATCTAAGGACGAATAGACCTGTATTGGAGGCAGTATAGGGGTGAGAGTATTATCCGATGGTTAAAGGCTGAGTAAATTGGGTCTCTATTTTCTGGAGTTTAGAAGAATGAGAGATGGCCTCACTGATTCAGACTGAACGAGCTTGATAAGGTATAGCCACTGAGGTTGTTTTTCCAGGCCCGGGAATCTGTAAAACAGTCTCAGGATACAGGATCAATCATTTAGGACTGAGATAAAGAGCAATTATTTCAATCAGTGGGCTGTGAATCTTCAGAATTCTCTACCTTTGAGCATTGTGAATGTTCCATTTTTGAGCATATTCAAGGCTGATTGTTTTTTGTTTGGTCACAGAATTAAGGGATATGCAGAGCAGGCCGCAAGGTAAAGTTCAGGCAGAAGATCGACCATGATTGTATTGAATGGTGGAGCAAGCCTGATTGAGGGGCCATATAGTATCTAGCCCCACATCTGGAGTATTGTGCACAGTTTTGGCGTACAGTTCTGGTCGCCTCATTATAGGAAGGACGTGGAAGCTTTGGAACGGGTGCAGAGGAGATTTACCAGGATGTTGCCTGGTATGGAGGGAAAATCTTATGAGGAAAGGCTGATGGACTTGAGGTTGTTTTCGTTAGAGAGAAGAAGGTTAAGAGGTGACTTAATAGAGGCATACAAAATGATCAGAGGGTTAGATAGGGTGGACAGCGAGAGCCTTCTCCCGCGGATGGAGGTGGCTAGCACGAGGGGACATAGCCTTAAATTGAGGGGTAATAGATATAGGACAGAGGTCAGAGGTGGGTTTTTTACGCAAAGAGTGGTGAGGCCGTGGAATGCCCTACCTGCAACAGTAGTGAACATGCCAACATTGAGGGCATTTAAAAATTTATTGGATAAGCATATGGATGATAAGGGCATAGTGTAGGTTAGATGGCCTTTAGATTTTTTCCATGTCGGTGCAACATCGAGGGCCGAAGGGCCTGTACTGCGCTGTATCGTTCTATGTTCTATAGCCTACTCGTGCTTATATTTCTTATGTTCATTATAACGCAAAATAAGAGGGGGGAGGTCAAGGATAGATTATTGTAGGTCTCTTGAGTTAAATTTAGATGGCAATAAGTGCTTGTTACGAGGGCAGCACGGTGGCGCAGTGGGTTAGCGCTGCTGCCTCACGGAGCTGAGGTCCCAGGTTCGATCTCGGCTGTGGGTCACTGTCCGTGTGGAGTTTGCACATTCTCCCCGTGTTTGCGTGGGTTTCACCCCCACAACCCAAAGATGTGCAGGGTAGGTGGATTGGCCATGCTAAATTGCCCCTTAATTGGAAATAATTAATTGGGTACTCTAAATTTAAAAGAAAAAGAAAAAAAAAGTGCTTGCTACAGCAATACCTGACCCCTGCAAGCCATTACCCATTTATTTTTTGAACATGGCAAATCTGACCGACAGCCAGTTCATCCTTCTACGACTAACAACAGTTTTAACTTAGGAAAATACAAATTTAATGTAAAAGATCAAATTGAGTGTTTCTCCTCCATAAGAGAAAGTGTCATCTGTTGCCATTATGTTTGAATGTATCACCTTCTTTGTTTGTTCTTGGACACAAGTCAAGGCAAGACATTCTGAAGATTGTAAAAATTTTACTGTGTTCATGTATATAGTTTCTGAGTTGGTGCGTATTGTTCATCATCATCCATGGCAACAGTGCTGTGTCATGGCGAAGTGGAATGTGGGTTTGTACTCACAAAGTTCTTCTCTTGATTAATTTACAGGATTATAATCTTCGCTGTGAATGCCATCATCTATTCCTCATCCCTAACTGCCTTTGAAAAGGCGATGGTGAGCTGCCTTCTTGAATCACTGCTGTCCTTGTGGTGCAGTGCTGTGAGGTAGAGCTATTATTGTTGACCCTTTGAGCAGCCACGGCTCAGGCTTGGAACCAAGGCCTGTAAAGGGGTGTTCTGAGGAGCATCCACAAGTGAGAACAGGAAAGGTGTAGTATTCACAATCGGAATTTTGAACTAATTTTGAAAGCTGCGATGAAAGGGAGGAATAATATTGGAAATAATCAAACTAAAGCCATTTGGAAACTTGTGTGAATTTTTTGCCAATAGATGATTTGACAGGATTAGAAAGTAACGCTGGCAGGGTGACTTTGCAAAACATATGCTAATTAAAATTATAATTCTGATAAGTGGTCAGAAATTTTAAAAAACGTAGTTTGCAGACCAATTAATTAGTGCATTTTTAAAATTGTGAGAGGGCGGTACGGTGGCCTAGTGGTTAGCACTGCTGTCTCACAGTGCCAAGGACCCGGGTTCGATCTCAGCCCCGGGTCACAGTCCATGTGAAGTTTACATATTCTCCCCACGCCTCAACCCCACAACCTAAAGATGTGCAGATAGGTGGATTGGCCACACTAAATTGTCCCTTAATTGGAGAGAAAAAAAGAATTGGGTACACTCTAAATTTTAAAAATAAATAAAATTGTGATCCATAGGTTTTAGGCTTTTGCAAATTTTACATTCCTACTGCCTCAAGATGAATTTTACCTAGGAATTCTTGGCTCCAATAACTAAAGTTTCATGACTGCACTTTTTTAATGTTAGTGCCAGATTATATCTAGAGAGCTTCCCAGGTTACTTCATGTTCAGCTAGTAACAACTGGATAATGTGCTGTTAGGTGAATTGGACATTCTGAATTCTCCCTCAGTGTACCGGAACAGGCGCCAGAGTGTGGCGACTAGGGGCTTTTCACAGTAACTTCATTGCAGTGTTAATGTAAGCCAACTTGTGACAATAATAAAGATTATTATTTACTTTTTATTTTCGTAACTTTATTTTGATCACTTCGCTGGTCAAAATAGGTAATTGGACACTAACACATTGCCAGGGTATCACCATTGGAATTTATGCAAGAGGCAGCTGGGGTTACTGACTCTCTGACGTTTCTATCCATCATTCCTGGGAAAGAGGTACCGGGCATCTTCAGTTACAAAGACAAAGTCAAGATCTTGTCGTGTGGTTAAGTAAAAACGCATCCAAAATGCTGAAGATATCAAATCAGATAATAAAAGTGTGATTTCAGTGTATTTGGCTGTCCATTAACAAGAGCCTCATATTCAGCATGTTACATTTACACCCAATTCACCTGTTTAAAGGTTATCAAACCTTCCCAACATCTCTTCCTTTTTCTTCTACTTTCTGTAAATTTGTATCATAAGTTAGTGTTCCTCACCATCAATATCTTACCATACGTCTCCTGTTTTGGTTCAATTTTCAACCACGAAACTCGGCTGCAATGCTTTTGTCTCATACTACTGGGACTTGTAAAATAATCCGATATAGCTGCCTTGCATCTTTACTAATGTTGGCATAAAACAAATGAAACTAAAATCAGATGTATAGGAACATTTGTTGATCATTTCACATAATATTCAACATTACAAAACAGACAATCTCAAATGAAAGCAACAAAGTCAGAGCTGTGGGATTTCACAACTGTTTATGTCCCACAGGACTCATTAAAATAATGAGCTCCTGACAGGTACATGATAACAACTGATTGAAGCCAGGAATGTTTTTGTGTGTTTAACAATAATCCTTCAGCACACAAACACTTGGGCAAAGTTGGCTTTCTTGTGATACATCAATGCAAGGATCAACTATTTCAACTAAAACTTGAGCCACATCAATTATCAGTTTAATCCAAAATTGTGTAATCTTGGAACGTGAAATATATGTACAATTAGATGCAAATGTACAGTTCACTGTTATCAAAAATTACATAATTCTAAGGACTTCTTTCCTCATTGAAAAAAACGGTTAGGAGAAGCACGGTGGCGCAGTGGGTTAGCCCTGCTGCCTCACGGTGCCGAGGTCCCAGGTTCGATCCCGGCTCTGGGTCACTGTCCGCGTGGAGTTTGGACATTCTCCCCGTGTTTGCGTGGGTTTCGCCCCCACAACCCAAAGATGTGCAGGCTGAAGTAGATCTAGAATGTTGCCTGTATCCTGTTTGGGTGCAGATAGGTGATTTATCCACAGAAGGAACTTGTTGGGGATTTTGATTCATCCGGTCTTATTCATTCCCAATTATGTAATGATTATAGTTTTGTGTTGTATTGTTGTACATTGATGCCCACAGCTATCTTTCTGCTTTTGTTCGTCTGATGCGAATTGTGGTGTAAAAAACTGAAAATCCCAATAAATAGTCATTTTTAAAAAAGGGTTGCATAATACATAGAACATAGAACATACAGTGCAGAAGGAGGCCATTTGGCCCATCGAGTCTGCACCGATCCACTTAAGCCCTCATTTCCACCCTATCCCCATAACCCAATAACCCCTCCTAAACTTTTTGGAAACTTAGGGCAATTTAACATGGCCAACCCACCTAACCTGCACGTCTTTGGACTGTGGGAGGAAACCGGAGCACCCGGAGGAAACCCACGCAGACATGGGAAGAACGTGCAAACTCCACACAGGCAGTGACCCAGCAGGGAATCGAACCTGGGACCCTGGCGCTGTGAAGCCGTAGTGCTATCCACTTGTGCTACCGTGATGCCCCCAAAGTGGAGATCTAGCAAACATTTTACCTCAATTTGGTATCACAAAATTAGCTTTTCGTTTATTTATTTCCATACATAGAAAATAAGAGCAGGAGGAGGCCATTCGGCCCTGCTCCACCATTCATTATAATCATAACTAAACATTCAACTCAATAGCCTAATCCTGCCTTCCCCCATTATCCTTTGAACCCCTTTGCCCCAAGTGTTACATCTAACTGCTTCTTGAACACATACAATGTTTTGGCCTCAACTAATTTCCGTGGTGAAGAACTCCACAGGTTCTCTGGGTGAAGAAATGCCTCCTCATCTCTGTCGTAAATGGTGTCTACCCGTATCCCCAGACTTGATCCCTGGTTCTGGACACCCCCACCATCGGGACCATCCTTCCTGCATCGACCCTGTCTGGTCCTATTAGAATTTTATAGGTTTCTAAGAGATCCCCTCCATATTCTTCGGAACTCCAGCGAATACATTCCTAACCGACTCAATCCCTCCTCATACGTCCACCCAGCCATCTCAGGAATCTGTCTGGTAAACCTTTACTGCACTCCCTCCAGAGCAAGAACATCCTTATTATGAGGCAGCATGGTGGTTAGCATTGCTGCCTCATAGCGACAGGGACCTGTGTTCAATTCCACTCTTTGGTGACTGTCTGTGTGGAATTTGCACTTTCTCCCCGTGCCTCTGTCGGTTTCCTCCGGGGCTCCAGATCCCACAATTGCCAACACATCTCGATTGAACTCTTTTCCCTGAGATGGTTCTCTGAAGGTGGAATTTTACTATTTTGGACCAAGTGTCAACTCCTGCAGGAAAAGCAGTGTGCTGCCCGCTGGCTCCATTGCGGCTTTATCACCTGGGTTCCCCCAGGAACCTTTCACCTCGCAGACGCTGGACCCCCTCCCCACGGGAGGTGGAGTTGGGAGCAGATGGAGTGAAGGAGGAGAAAGAAATTGGAAGTGGGCAGTGTTGTTCCACCTGACAACTTCCTTGTTATTCACACTTTCTCACTTTCTCTCATTCACCAGTCCACAGAATGCCTTCAGGGGGACCCAGTTGTTGCCATAAATGGGTAATCAAAAATCATGGGGTTTTAGAATCATAGAATCACTACAGTGCAGAAGGAGGCCAAAAGAGCACCCTACTTAGGCCCACACCCCCACTCTATCCCTGTAACTCAACCTAACCTTTTGGACACTAAGGGATAATTTATCATGACTAATACACCTAACCTGCACATCTTTTGACTGTGGGAGGAAACCAGAGCACCCGGAGGAAATCCATGCAGACACTGAGAGAATGCGCAAACTCCAACAGACAGTGACCCAAGGCTGGAGTTGAACCTGGGTCCCTGGCGCTGTGAGGTAGCAGTGTTAACCACTGTGCCGACCCTCCAGAGAGACACAGTGGATTGTGATGGTGGGGAATGGAAGTATCACAGAAGGCACATCCTGAAATGAGGGCAGAAATGTCACGTCCTCTCTGTTCTTTCCACAGTTGTTGCCTCACCTGATGAAAGTTCCCAATATTTCCTGTTTTTGTTCAGTTTTGAGGAATGTGCTCCGACAGTATTATACTGCAGTACACCCCCTGATAAATAGAAGCAGCCATGGCCTGCAGAATGGTTATGGTATCCTTCACTGTAAAACTGGCAGGAACCTCACTGGATCTTCCTTCACCTCATTAAGGAGATATATACAGGGCTTATTAACAAAGCCAGCGTGGGATTAGCACTTGTTAACAAGGGGCCAATCAGGTCACTCTCCCACCTGGAATGAAGGAGCAATGCTGGTATTCTTGAGGACCAAAGGGTCAAGATGGCTTCCTGAAAGTTTGTTCACTTCATTTTTAATAAATATGCAAATTGTTTACAATATTGAGAAACTACAATCCAATTAAGTTCCATGGAAACCAAATTGCAGTAACTGAAATATTACAGAGTGATGCTCTCTTGCAAGTCAAGCACAAGTACCAATGGTAAATGCAATAATAATTCAAAGTTTTGGACAATGTTAAAAGTAAGACGGACAGGGAGAAGCCTATATTTAACTCACCTCTGAAAACTTCCAATGAAACTAAGCAACAGATGTTCACAGATCTGACAGAAATTTTTTTATTTTCTTTGGCTACAAGAAGTATTTGGGAATGTTTGAAGAATTTCACGAAAACAACATTATTTTCGTGAAATCAGTGCAGAAAGTTAGATTACATCCTCCTCTTGTACATTGGGGATAGTAAATACCCAATATGTACATATGCAAATGAATACAGAGGAACAGTTCAACATTCTAATTCAAAATAATTGTACTTTTTGAAATAAAAAGTCTTCCTCCTCTGACCTAATACCATGTCATCAGCAATACAAAATGTTTTTTGGACATGTCATCAACAAAGATATTTGGCGAGTAAAAGTTGATTTATTTTGCAGCTAAATAAAGCATTCCAAAATGTACACAAACATATTTATTTTTAAATTAATTCATTTGACGTGGGTGTTACTGGTTCGGCCAGCAATTTTATTGCCCATGCCTAACTGCCCTTGAGAAGGTGGTGATGAGCTGCTTTCTTGAACCATTGCAATCCCTGTGGTCCAGGTACACCCACAATGCTATTTGAGAGGGAGTTCAAGGATTTTGGCCCAGTGACAATAAAGGAATTATATAGTACCAAGTCACTGATGCACTGGCCAGTTAAATATTGTGTGCAAAAACTACTTGTGATCAATGTAGGAATTTCAGCTATATGTATTGTATTAGATGTATCTGGTGCAGTATTGGTTATCGCCTGGGTTAGTGTGTGTATGTCTTGTCTGCAGTAAAGGTTTTAAAAATCCTGGTTTAAAAGGCAGGCATACATTGGGCTACAGAAGGGATAATTAAAACATTGTAAAAGTAAGGTCATAATTCATTCCAACCATGTATATTGTTTACCTAAAGAGGGCTAATGGCATTTTGTTTATAGAAAGAAGGTTCCCTGGGGTTTAAATAATTGAGGGGTTGGAATTAGCCTCAGTAAGATAGTCATAACACAGTTAGTGGGATAGAGATGATAAAATTAATGAGAGGAGCCAGGGGCTGAAGCAGTCAGGTTATAGGTTTCAGTTTATATTTTGCTATGAACAGAAGAGAAGCTTTTTGCCAAATACTGGGAAGTTAAACAGTAGTTTGACACAGGCAAGAATCTGCAGGCCATTTCCTGAAGGATCTCTCGCTCTCTCAAAGCAATGTATCCAGGGCATCTCTGTACAGCAAGCATTCCTGTGTTTGCTAACTGTAGTTAAAAGTGGATTTTTACCTGAGATGGGTTTTGCGTGATTGGAGATAAAACATTGCAGTTATGAGTTCAAGTGTTTCATTATATTGTTAAGTATTGTTTAACTGGTAATTGTAAGCTATCTTTGTATGATGTTAAAGTTAGTTTAATACTGTGTTAATAATGACATTTGTTTTAGTATACAATATCCCTATTTGTGCGTGGAGTCACTTCTGGAGCGAAGTATCCTTTTCTCACAGTCTTACAAATAAAATATTGGGGTTTCTGTCCAGTATCCTAGCCACTATTGGGGTCTGGTCTGGGATCATAATATACTTTTTATTTATGTCATTTCCCAGCATTCTCAATCCGTTACCGTGTAACGGTAAAAAAGTCTTTTGTGGGAGTCCAACAATTTTAACCTAGTCTACGGGAGCTGAAGGTAGAATATAAATGGATGGTTTTGTTATTTGTACATTATAGCTTGTAGATGTCTCTCCACCCTTCATTAATTACACACAAAAATTGAGTTATTGCAAAAGGACAAATTCCTGGCACTTAAAAAGTATTTCAGTTGATTTACATTTATGAAGAAAATTGGTCTTCAGTGGCAACAAAATTGAATCTCCTGCATATACAATGGTGGTTGTAATATTTAATTACCACTGCCAATTTTTTCAGAAAAAAAATGTTCAGCCCTAATAGTTTATTCACCATAAGCATAATAATCGTCCTCCACATGACCACTGGATAAAAGCACACCAGTGACTATATATGGAATACTTTCAATATGCCTGCTTCATCTAGAAGCATTATATCACTCCATCAGTCTCTTATTTCTATTCTTTATATTCTTAAACATTCTGAAATAATCTTTAACTTTGCCATGAAACTATATACTAAAGTATCAATGTTTTGTTTGTTGACTTAGAAAGCTGCCACTTGGAGCAACCGGTGCACATGGGTAAAACACTGACCATTTAGAACATCTCCCAACTCTCAAAGAGCCAATGCCAAATAACCTAATTCTTCAGTGGCTGATGAATTTGCGACACCTTGGTTGAATTTTTTGCTTTCATATCTGACTTCTGAGATACGGGATTGTTTATTTTTTATTACCAATACTGAAGTGAACTTCCAAACAAACTATTTACCCCAGTAATATAACAAACCCCTCTCTGACAGTAAATCTGCCACTCCAATGCAGGAGGTGCAATCACCAACTATTTGTAATTAGGCTGAAATTCAGCTTCATATAGAATCTGATGCATGGGACCAACAGCAAGTTTTTGCCGTGTTCCTGATTCTAGTAAAGAAAGCTCCCAGCTGTGTCCTGATATTCCAAAAATCTTCTTTCCTGGCACGGAGTCTGGGCTTTTGGACAGTCTCGTAATCGACTCTCATGAAGTTCATGTCCTAAGATGATTTTATCTGGTAATTTTCCATATCTACTAGAAGCCCTCACAGCTTTATAATGAGGGCTATTTTGAATAGCCTCCCTAGAAGCATAGACTTGGCAGGTGGTCTGGTAGGGATACATGTAGAAACTCCCAAGAAGGTAAAGGTGTGGTGTGGCAATCATTAATAATCTGAAGAGCAATGTAAGATCATAAGAAGCACCATCCTGCAGCATGTGGCAAACAGCTACATGTATGATTATATATACATATATGACATACAGAAATGTTTATACATATATATTGACATATGAAAGTAAAGGTTCTAGTATGCTTTTCTGGAACCAATTTCTCTCCATCTGGAACACTCATAAAAAATTATTGTTGGATGATCTAACTTAAAAGCTGCATTCGACATTGCTAGTAGGCTAGACTTGGGTCCCACAGTAGCAAATTGTTGAAGCTCCAAGCAACATTTTCCAGTTGCTATGGTTCATAAAATAAAGAAACCAAATAGTGGCGATAATTGACATTATATGGTTTGATGTTCCAAGAAGCCATTTTGAGAAGTATTATTCCATGCCTCTTATTCAAACCACTTGGAGAGCCAGCATAGACAAGGTGGGACAAATGGCACACTTCCGTACTGTAACTTTTCTATAATTATATGCACATCACACAAGTGCGAGGTAATAGCCATCTTGGCCCAGGAAAACACCAGCTATCATGCCTGACCCTCAACAACTCGTGATTTCCCCAAAGTCTGTCCATCATCTATAAAATGTCTGGCGTGTGATAGAATATTCTTCATTTTCCTGGATGAGTGCAGCTCCAACAATACTCAAAAAGCTCAACCCAGTCCAGGACAAAGAGTCTACAAGGGGCTGGTTTAGCACAGGGCTAAATTGCTGGCTTTGAAAGCAGACCAAGGCAGGCCAGCAGCATGGTTCAATTCCCGTACCAGCCTCCCCGAGCAGCTGCCGGAATGTGGCGGCTAAGGGCTTTTCACAGTAATTTCATTTGAAGTCTACTTGTGACAATAAGCGATTTTCATCTTTTTTCAATTGCCACCCCATTCATCACCTTAACAATTTCCATTCTGCACTAATGGCACACAGTTTCTGCAGTGCCTCACCCACAAGATACAGCTTCCAAATTCGGGATTTCTATCGTTTAGACGGACAAAGATAGCGGATGAAAGTGAACATCAATATCCACACATTTTCCCACAAGTCGTACACAATCCTGACTTGGACATGTGTCACTGTTCTTTCCACACCACTTGCTTAAAATCTGGGACCCCTGAACAGAACAATGGGAATAATTTCACCTCATGGACTGCAGTGGTTCAAGAAGATTGCTCATCCCTACTTTTTCCCAAGGATAATAAATGCTGACCTTGCCAGCAACAAACGTGTCACATAAGTGAATTTACAAAGTTATTTGCACTGACGAAAAGCTATTCCACAATTCCTCTCTGCGCTCCATATCACCGAGGACAAAGGGAACAGTATAATGGGGGAACAAACATCTTCAGGTTACATACCAAACTGACTTTAAGTTATTCAATGTCACTGGATCAATCTCCTGAATTTCCTCCAAATAGAGAGCACCATCCCTACAACTCACACAGCCATTCAAAACAAGGCTTGCCACCACCTTCTCAGCATAACTATGTGCAAGCATAAATGTTGGTTGACATTGGCAGCTTTGTTCAAATACCTAAAAAAAAAAAAAAAATTGGTTCCGTATTTGGTTATTTCCAAACTTTACCTTTCCGAGAAAAATTAAACAATCACTTCTGAAGCTCGGTAAATTAATAATTTTTAGGCCATCCAATTGGTGAACCTTTATCTGGAATCTGCTGCATATCAATCCTCTGACTTTGACAAGGATAACTCTTATTGCTCTCTGCTTCTAATTAAAACTTGAGTGAATTATCAAATCAAGCATGTGTCACTTCGCATTCAATTGCACAGTGATCAATTGATTTTTTTTTAAAGCTGATTTCAAAGCGAACTCAGTGATGTCCCTCTTCAAGCAATAAAAACATTAGGAGTTGGACCACAGTGCCAGGTTCCCAGGTTCGATTCCCAGCTAAGGTCACTGTCTGTGCGGAGCCTGCACGTTCTCCCTGTGTCTGCGTGGGTTTCCTCCGGGTGCTCTGGTTTCCTCCCACAAGTCCCGAAAGACGTGCTGTTAGGCAATTTGGACGTCCTGAATTCTCCTCCCGTGTACCCGAAGAGGTGCCAGAATGCGGAGATTAGGAGCTTTTCACAGTAACCTCATTGCAGTGTGTAATCCTACTTGTGACAATAAAGATTTTTATTATTATAGCTAGGGAATTAAGTTTTGGGTTCAAAGATAATGGCTTCAGTCTTCCCAATATTTAATTGGAGAAGATTTCTGCTCATCCAGTATTGGATGTCAGGTAGGCATTCTAAAAGGAGGGGTCAAGAGAGGTAGCTGTGGGAAAGTTGGTGTTGTCAGCATTCATGTGAAAACTAATGCTGTGCTCTTGGATGTAATCGCTGACAGATAGCATGTAAATGAGAAATAGAAGGGCATTCAAGGATAGATCCTTGGGGGACATCAGAGGTAATGGTGCAGCAGCAGGAAGAGAAGCCACTGCAACTGATACTCGGACTTATGTCTTTCATGATTACAAAAGTCTTTAAAGTCAATGAAGTTCTTTTGTAGTCCATGCTATAGTGTAGGAAAAGTAGCAGCCAATTTGTGTACAGTAAGCTCCCACACACTATTGATCTGATAATCTGTTTTTGTGATGTTGACAGAAGGTAAATATTGCCCAGGACACCGAAAATAACTCCTGTGCTTTTCGTCAAAATAGTGCCATGGAATCTTCATGCCCACCTGAGAGGGCAGAAGGGGCCTTGGTTTAACATCACATCAGAAAAACAGCACCTCTGAAAACACGCCTCAGTATTACACTGAAGTGCTTTGACTTGCTCAAGTTCCAGAGTGGGAGTTGAAACCGCCAGCTTCTGATTCAGAGACAAGAATGCTACCAACTAAGCCACAGCAGGCAAAGATATAACAGGTAAGAACAGAACCAGATGAGAGCATTCCTACCCACCTGGACGACAAATAGTGCAGCTTTTGGAGGAGTATGATGCAGTTAACCACGTCAAAGGCTGCACATGTCAAAAAGGACAAGAAGAGATGGTTTACCTTGGTCGTAGCCTCCTCCAGGTCACAAATGGCATTTTATAGGGGCTGCTTCAGTACTGTGGCACATGTGGATTGGAGGGATTAAAATATGGGAGTTCTGGAAAAAATGGGACACTGATTTGGGAGTTGACAACACATTCAAGGACTTTGGAGAGGAAAGGGAGATTGGAGATGGGGGTGATAGATTGCAAGGATGGGGGTCAACAGTATGTTTATGAGGAGCGGGGTAAAGATGTCAGATTTATGAAGTAGACTGAAGCACCACTGGCAATATAAAACACCATGGGGCTGAATTCCCCCATTGACCAGCTGGCAAAACGGAGAATTCCAACGGCGTCCTGCACCAGAAATCTGGTGTGGCGGGGTGGAGAAATCTGCCCATTGTATATTCCATTACAACCATTCAGGTGCCGGAACTGTGCATTATTGTTTGGATGAGACAGGATCACTTGTTTAGCAGTAATATTTATCTCTTCAGTGCTTAGAAAACACGTCAGAGTTCAACCTGGTTACCTAGCATACAGGATAACGGCATTTAGACTCGGCTTTTCAACCAATGTTAATTATTTTGATATGACTCTCATCTTCAAAATGGATGCCGACAGCATCAGAGGGAGAAAAAGTCAGGTAAGCAAAGTATTTTATGCTACATCTGTAAAATAAGGAAACACTATTAAATATACCTTAATTGGGTATTTTCATTGATTTTGTATTAGCTTTAAAGCAAAATAAAATAATTTGAATGAGGATGAACAGAGAATGAAAAATGAAGGGAAGATAAGTTTGTTAAAGTACTGAAGAAAGTTTTTATGAAAACATTTGAAGTGTTTAACTGTCCACGGTTAATATTATAATAGAAAAGTTATATGTGACATCAGGAAAGGACTCGTTCAGAAAGACTGACATTTCCCTGCACATTCCAGTAATTTAATGGTTGATTCTATTACTCAAGAATAAGATCCTGTGGTTTATTGCTGTCAAGTGAAGCACCAAAACAAAATATCTACAAATTTATAGCTTTTTTTTTTCCAAAGCAGGTTGCACAACTTAAATGTATTTACTTGCACAGTCTGCTGAGCTGCACAAAGTTACAAAGCTGTATTCAATAAATTGTTCTCATGAGGGTATAATATGCATGGTAGGGCACTGTAAACTAATAAACAGCTGCCAAAAATAAAATATTTATAGCACCCAAATTGTGAAAATCAGCTTTTGACAATAGCCTAAGCCAACCTGACTATGCTTTTGTCCCTACGTCATTACTTAATGTGTTAGCAAAATAATTTTTATTCCAAAGAAACCAAATAAAAGTTTCAATTTTAGAATGGTGATTATCACAACTCTGAAGAGTCAATTAATAGTTTCCAAAAAATTTAGAACTTGGCTGTGAAGAGTAGACTGGACAAAAATGTCATCTGAACTTACTGAATGTGGGGATCTGCTTTTGTAATGTTTACCAGATAGAATATGCAATATGGTTGTCAAACAACAGGAGAAAAAAAGAATTGAATATAACAGAAAGAAAAATAAATTTAAAAGGTTGAAATTCAACCTCTGGAATTCAGATGACTTTTAAAAATACACTTATATCTCTAGAAGCATATTACATTATCAACTGAATTACCATAATTGCCGAGTGTTTAATATTCTATATATAAACCACAAGAGCAAATCTCAAGTAATTTATAATGATCAGGGGCCTAAGGCTGCATATTACAGCCATTAAGCTTTTCTCTGCTATTTTTTTATACTATACACATATCAGTGCTAAAAACATGATTATACATTATTGCTACACATGATTATTCTTCAGGCATCTGCTACATGCACTCTATTTGAATGAGCATTCGGTCTTGGCGATATCAACAGTCCCTGATCACTTCCTACTGTGTACTTTACTTATGAGTGCCACTCTATATATAAAATTAAAGCAGATAACTGAAAAGAAGGCAATAATTCATTCCAGAAATATGGAAGACACTGAGAAATCATTATAGCATTGGAACATGACATTGGAATTCCTCAAATTAAACTACAGTGGTGGATGCTAGGACAGTGAGCACATTTAAGCAGGAGTTAGATTTTTAATTGGGAATGGGCTGAAAGGTTATGGAGAATGGGCAGGATGGTGGAGTTATTTATGCAGTTTCCTTTTAGGAGCTGCGCTGAATTTGCTTCCACCAATTTATTGGACAGTATATTCCAAATCCTCACCACTCATTGCTTTAAAATGTTTTTCACCCTGGTTCTTTTCCCAATCACCTTAAATGTATCACCATGCTATCAGCCCTTCAACCACTGTAAGCAGTTTCTTTTACTCCATCTAAATCCTTCATGATTTGAAACACTATTTGAAGCACAGCGTTGGTACTCTGACATTCTGTTGGTATTTAAAAAGGTATTATTACTGTAAGATCAGCCTGATGATTTAAAGTGCCCGACTTATAATAAATCCGAAACTTTAACTTATTCTAAATGTAAATGTGATGCAAATGTCGCCACAGTCCAAGAGGACCGTAGGCTGCTCTCCCCTTTGAGAGAAAGCTGACTGGCGGTCAGGCAAAGGGCAAGGTTGAGAAGGCAGGGGCTTCATGAATAACCTCAGCCGATACAGGAATTCAACCTGCATTGTTGGCATTGCTCCACATCATAAACCAGCCATCCAGCCAACTGAACTAACAACCACAGCTAGTGACGCATTCCAAAAGATGTTCAGATCTCACTGTTATCATTGGAATGGTGGCATTTATACTCATTTCAATTGTTATTCCAGACCTTACTGATGCTTACAAAGCAGTGCGCTAAAAATCCTTTCCCTTTATACATTTTAAAAAATTGTGGCAATCACCCAAAAAGCAGTCAAATTATTATGAGAAAAACATAATATGATGTAAACTAAAATAATCTAATTTTGAATTATTTAATGGCACCTGCAAACCACCCACTCAATTGGTGAAATTCATATGCAAATCAGGTAGGTGAAAATGATTTAAGAATCAACACCTTATATAATGTTCTCATACAAATATCAAAATAAAATTAATGACTAGGCTCTGGCAAATACAATTTCAAATTAGGGAGTTCAGCTTTGAATTCAAGACAATATCCTGAACAATCACAATATTTTATCGATGATGTTATTAGGCTTTGAAGTTATAGTCAATAAGTGGTGAGCTTCTTCAGTTGGCACACCCATCTCCTCTAAAAAGCCTGTCAGGCTTTTGTCCTGGGGAGGTAGGGCAGGATGCAGTTTAGCCTGCCACCTGGATCGAGGGTGGGGGATGAGGGTTTGAGGACCTGACATTCGCAACTAAAACGGGGCCAACTTCCCAACAAATGCCAGTGGGTGTTCCCCCAGCTCAAGGTTTGCAAGGCTGGCAGGCTGGAACGCCTGCGTTTACTTGGATATTGGCGAATTTTAGTTATGAATGTCAGGCCCTCAATAATAATAATCTTTATTGTCACAGGTGGGCTTACATTAACACTGCGATGAAGTTACTGTGAAAAGCCCCTAGTCGCCACATTCCGGCGCCTGTTCGGGTACACTGCGGGAGAATTCAGAATGTCCAATTCACCGAACAAGCACGCCTTTTGGGACTCGTGGGAGGAAACCGGAGCACCCGGAGGAAACCCACGAAGACACGGGGAGAACATACAGACTCCGCACAGATAGTGACCCAAGCCGGGAATCAAATTCGGGTCCCTGGAACTGTGCTAACCACTGTGCTACCATGCCGGCCTTAAAACTCTCATCCCTTGCCCTCTCTGCAAGCCCCCCCCGTGCTCCATTATGCCCCTACGTTCCCTCCATGCCATTTCTTTCCCTGTACTACCTTTATGCTCCCTCATCGTCCCGATGCCTCCTCCATGCCACCCATGTCCCTCTAGCCCTCAACCAGTATCCACTATGGGCAGGCCTCAATGACCCATTTCTTTAAAATGGTGATGAACAAAATTCAACTTTTAACAATCTAATAGAGTTCTCACTCAAATACACAATAGTGAGAAAACATGCAGGTGGGCATTATTTAAATGAAAAGCAGAAAGTTTTTATTTTAATTTTTAAAGGATTCTAAACATTTAAATCACTTCATGTTATTACACTAGCGGTCTTGAGCAGTCTTTTCTTCAGCTTTGAATGCAGAAGAACATCTTTCCCATTTGGTAAAGTTCTCTAATGTATGCCAACACTTCAACAATACTGGTCAGCCTATCTTTGTAATTCAGAGCCCGATAATTAATCGTTACTGTAAAAACACATCTTACTTACTGTGGTAGTATGACTAGGGGTATTACGGTACCTGGAAGTGTGAGCTGCCATTGGTGCAGAGGACTCGATGCCCAATGGCCCAGGTATGTCATTGGCTGAGAGGTAGGTAGCTCCGCCTACGAGGCGGGGTATAAGAACCCGTGTACCCCGGCAGTCTGCCATTCTTCTGTACGTCTGCTGCCAGGTACACTTCTTGTGTATTAAAGCCTATCGTTCGGACTTTATCTCCGTTTCGTGTCCATTGATTGCGCATCACTTACAATACAGTATCTATCTATTGAAACAAAAACTTTTTTGTGTCTCAAACTCTGTAAATGGTAGAATTCCACGAGCAGGTGACTGTTTTTTTGGTCCTCCACTTAGTACTGGGGTTTGCATACCGTTTTTAAACAGCTCCCAAGTTGTCCCAACTCGACAAAACTCCATAATGGGACCAACTCATTAGCTCTACAAAGCCGGCTTGGACTCAATGATCTCCTTCTGTGCCAGAAATGACTCCATGATTCTATGACATAGAAATCCAGACATAAATCTCCTTCTGCAACACACACAACTCAAATGTTTTGTACAAAATGTACAATCTTAAAATTCTAAGAAACTAAATTAACCATATTGTTGAAAAATAATGCACTGGGAAGAAACTCCCCGTAGTGCTCTGGAATGGGAAAGCACAGATTTTCATTGCAAAAAAAGTGTCCCCTTTCCAATGTTCTGTTTCCGCATAACTGACATTTGGCACAAACAAAAAATATTAGAGAACATTAATTCCTCTCATTTCTTCTTTTATGCAGTAATTAGATTACTTTCTGAAGGCTTATGCCTGAGTTTTACAGAACAGGGCAAATCAACTACCTTTGCTTTGCTTAGGGATTTAGTAAAGCTACTTTACCTTTAAATTATAATTACCTTTAAAGCACAATTCATGATCTCTATTAAAATATGCACCTTATGTACTTTTGTTATGAATAAATTCCTGCTTAATAATCTTAGGAACAGATATCATGCTGTAAATTGAGGTTGAATGCAAATGCCTGAATATTGTTTTCAGCGTGGGCGTGCAGAGTTAGGAAAATTCTGGATTTTATGTTGCTCCCAGAAAGAGTTGAAATACAGCACAAGGGCTGCCATGTGTAGAGGCGGGCTGGGTGAAAGGCGGATTTGATGGTCTGGCACTTTGTTCCGGCTGTGAAAAAACATTAAAAACAGCCCTCCAACATTCACTCCCTCACTGACTCTGCATGGGCCATCAATGCCAATCCATGCCATTTCATGCTCTCAACCCCCTTTGCCCCTCACACCCCCATACCAACCATTCCCCTCCATCCAAACACCATGGCCCTTAAACCCTCTATGCCGACCGAGGTCAGACTCAAGACAGCTGCATTTTAACACGGGCAGCTCCTCGGTGAACCATCAACATGCAAAGTTCGACCAACCCCATTTCCCCCACAACTGTGAAAATTGTAGGAGCTGACTTCAGGGACAGGACTTCTGGAATTCGGACATCTGCAGCCATTTTGCAGCTCTCCATCTTCACGAAAATTCAGGACAATCTTTTAGCTTCCCTTTTAAGGTTTTCTTCCCAGTGTCACCTATTTCCTTCTCAAGAGAACAAGTTAGTACCTTGGCTGCTGCCAATGCTATTCTGTAACTGACTGTTAAGTGTGGAGAAATATCGGAGGTTGAACCAGCCCTTGACTCTCTCTTTCTAAAGAGCCTTGGCTACATACCATCTCTTCTTTATTTTCTTCACTCAATGCCTCAAAGTGAGATTGTGATACCTAGTACTACAAAAATGAACTTACAATTTCATGACTCATGTTGCCTCACCGATAAATCATGACTTGGAAGTCAGGTTTATTGTTGGAATGTTGATTAAATGGTCACTGGAGACAGGCAGATTCTGCATGCACTACAGGGTAGGTTTCAGCACAGCTTTTACTGTGTTACATTTCACGCAAACCTAGATCCCCTGCAGACGTGCCACCAAAACTGTTCACATGAAGTACACAAGTCCATTAAGACAACACTTGGAGATTGTTTCCGACCAAAATCAAAAGTACCTCACAAATGAATTACCTGAGGAGTCCTTACAAAGCATGGTGTTTCAATTTGCATTATACACCTCTGTTTAATGGTATCCAGGATCGGCAAATGCTGCACTTTGCAAACACAGAATCCTCAAAGCTGTGACCTCAGTCACTGTTTGAAAAGCTGGCACAGTTACTCAAGGATTCATAAATGTATTAACTATTTTGTAAACTAATTTAATGTTACACAAATGTACAAAGTTAAGTTTTCTCCGCATATGGAAGGAAAGAATATTGGGACTTTTTTTCATGATAGTCTACGAAGCACTGTGATAGACCAGGAGGTATTATCAAACTTAAGACCTCAATAGTGAGAGTTGCTTTTTGTTCATGTAGCCAGACTTAATTACACATTTGCCAAGCCAGAATAAAATCAAAGTGGTTCAAATGATTACTGATAAAACTTGTATATGAGGTTGAGACAACCACTCAATTTAATATTTAAACTCATATTCAAAATGGTAACAAATATATCTGAAGAGAACTGCAGGAGCCAACACCTACAAAATAGGAAGTACTAGGGCTGGATTCTCCACCCCGCCACACCACATTTTCTGTTTCACCCCGCCGGCGGGATGCTCCGTTACGCTGGCTAGTCAATGAGGTTTCCCATTGCGTTGCAGCCCCACATCGTCGGGAAACCCCTGGGCTGCCAGCAAAACGGAACACCCCGCCGCCGGAGAGTCCAGCCCCCGATGTTTGCATGCAAGTAAGAACAAAGTGCAATTTAATATTTAGACCTACAAAAAGGAATCCATGACATGCACAAAGCCTTCACCTTTAATCAAACACAGCTAAACTTTCAGGTTATTCTAATTCTTTCCCCCCCCCCCAATTAAGGGGCAATTTAGTGTAGTCAATTCACTTACCCTGCACATCTTTTTTGGGTGTGGGGTTGAGACCCACGCAGACATGGGGAGAATGTGCAAACTCCACACGGACAGTGACTGGGGCCGGGATTAAACCCGGATACTCAGCAGTGTGAGGCAACAGTGCTAACCACTGTGCTGCCATGCTGCCCACTAGTTTTTCTATCTCTAAGAAAAACCTTGCACAATTTACCCTCAAGTTGAAGTTAAATGAAGCAAATACTATGTTGTTCACCATTACCCATCCTGTTATAAACTTGCCACATTGTTAAAAATCCTAAGTGTTTAATATAGTAGATGCATATCTAATTTGATTAAAATTTTCAATGATTCAAAAGTTTTTTATTTATTCTATCACAGCATGTGGGTGTCACTGGTGGGCTAGCATTTATTTCCAACCCCTATTGCCCTGGGGAAGGTGGTGGTGAGCCGCCTTAGACTATAAGATATTGGAGCAGAATTAGGCCATTCGGCCATCGAGTCTACTCCACATTTGATCATGGCTGATACGTTCCTCATCCCCATTCTCCTGTCTTCTCTCCATAAACCCTGATCCCTCATTAATCAAGAAATCCCATTATTAATCAAGAACACCAGATTTGTGCTTGAGGCGCTGTTACCTTCATGGCTACAGACCAAGAGCTGGAAGGTGGAATCAGACAGAATAGTTCTTTCTTAGAGCATAAGAACAATAAGCAAGAGTTGGCAATTTAACCTCCCGAGCCTGCTCCATCATTCTATATGATCATGGCCTCAAGTCCATCATCCTGCCCGTTCTCCATAACCCTTCAACTCATTACTAATTAAAAATATATCTGACTCCTCTTTACTCTTGTTCACTGCCTCACCATCCACTGCACTCTGAGGTAGCGAATTTCACAGTTTCATGACGCTTTGAGAGAAATAGTTTCTCCTCATCTGTTTTAAATTTTCTACCTCTTATCCTGAGATTATGGCCACTCATTCTGGAATGCCCCACAAGTGGAAGCATCCACTCCATGTCTACTTTATCCATATCTTTTATCATCATCATATATACCTCAGTTTGATCTTCCCCTCATTCTTCTTAACTCTGGAGAGTATAGGCCAAAACGGCTCAATCTCCCTTCATAAGACAAGCCCCTCGTGTCTGGAATCAATCTAGTGAACCTCTTCTGAACTGCCTCCGATGCCACTACATCTTTCCTCAAATAAGGCGACCAAAACTGTGCACAATATTAAAGGTGCAGTCTCAGCAATGCATTGTACAGTTGTTGTACTCTATTCCTTTAGCTATAAATGTCAACATTCCATTCACATTCTTTATTTTCTGATGTACGTGCATGCTAGTTTTCTCAGACTGCTGCAATCAATGTTGTGCAGGTACACCCACAGTGCTGTTAAGAAGGGAGTTCTTTTAGGTTTTAGTATTTGCAGGTTTGGGAGGTGTGATCGAAAGAGCCTTTGTGAGTTTCTGCAGTGCATCTTGCAACCTGACTTGCGCCTTGTAAAGGGTGGACAGGCTTTGGGGAGTCAGGGGGTGAGGTAGTCGCTGCAGAATTCCCAGCCTCTGGCCTGCTCTTTTATTTATTCTTTCATGAGATGTGGGTGTTGCTGGCAAATTGTTGCTCATCCCTAATTTTCCCAGAGGGCAGTTAAGAGTCAAACACATTCTTTTGGGTCTGGAGTCACATGTAGGCCAGACCAGGTATGGAAGGTAGCTTTTCTTCCCTAATGTGGAGATGCCGGCGTTGGACTGGGGTGAGCACAGTAAGAAGTCTTACAACACCAGGTTAAAGTCAAGCATGTTTGTTTCAAACACTAGCTTTCGGAGCGCTGCTCCTTCCTCAGGTGAATGAAGAGGTTTGTTCCAGAAACATATATATAGACAAATTCAAAGATGCCAGACAATGCTTAGAATGTGAGCATTTGCAGGTAATTGAATCTTTACAGATCCAAAGACAGTGGTAATCCCAGGTTAAAGAGGTGTGAATTGTCTCAAACCAGGACAGTTGGTAGGATTACGCAAGCCCAGGCCAGATGGTGGGGGATGTATGTAATGCGACATGAATCCCAGGTTCTGGTTGAGGCCATCCTCATGTGTGGGGAACTTGGCTATATGTTTCTGCTCGGCGATTCTGCGTTGTTGCGCGTCCTGAAGGCCGCCTTGGAGAACGCATACCCGGAGATCAGAGGCTGAATGCCCTTGACTGCTGAAGTGTTCTCCGACTGGAAGGGAACATTCCTGCCTGGTGACATGCGCAATGTCCGTTCATTCGTTGTCGCAGAGTCTGCATGGTCTCGCCAATGTACCACGCTTCGGGACATCCTTTCCTGCAGCGTATGAGGTAGACAACGTTGGTCGGGTCGCAGGAGTATGTACCGCGTACCTGGTGGGTTGTGTTCTCACGTGTAATGGTGCTATCCATGTTGATGATCTGGCATGTCGTGCAGAGATTGCCCTGGCAGGGTTGTGTGGTGTCACAGTCGCTGTTCTGAAGGCTGGGTAGTTTGCTGCAAACAATGGTTTGTTTGAGGTTGCCCGGTTGTTTGAAGGCAAGTAGTGGGGGTGTAGGGATGACCTTGGCAAGATGTTCATCTTCATCGATGACGTGTTGGAGGCTGCAAAGAATTTTTTGTAGTTTCTCCGCTCCGGGAAAGTACTGGACGACGAAGGGTACTCTGTCGGTTGTGTCCTGTGTTTGTCTTCTGAGGAGGTCGGTGCGGCTTTTTGCTGTGGCGCGTTGGAACTGTCGATCAATGAGTCGAGCGCCATGTCCCGTTCGTACGAGGGTATCACTCAGCGTCTGTAGATGTCTGTTACGCTCTTCCTCATCTGAGCACATCCTGTGTATACGGAGGGCTTGTCCATAGGGGATGGCTTCTTTAATGTGTTTAGGGTGGAAGCTGGAGAAGTGGAGCATCGTGAGGTTATCCGTGGGCTTGCGGTAAAGCTAAGTACTGAGGTGACCGTCCTTGATGGAGATGAGTGTGTCCAAGAATGCAACTGATTTTGGAGAGCAATCCATGGTGAGTCTGATGGTGGGATGGAACTTATTGATATCATCAAGTAGTCGTTTCAGTGATTCTTCACCGTGAGTCCAAAGGAAAAAAATGTCATCGATGTATCTGGTGTATAACGTTGGCTGAAGGTCCTGTGCGGTAAGGAGGTCTTGTTCGAACTTGTGCATGAAGATGTTGGCTTATTGAGGTGCACATTTGGTCCCCATGGCTGTTCTTTGTGTCTGGATGAAGAACTTGTTGTCGAAGGTGAAGACGTTGTGATCCAGAATGAAGCGGATGAGTTGCAGAATTGCATCTGGAGATTGGCAGTTATTGGTGTTGAGTACTGAGGCTGTTGCAACAATGGCGTCATCATGGGGGATGCTGGTGTAGAGTGCCGAGACGTCCGTTGTGATGAGGAATGTTCCTGGTTCAACTAGTCCATGGGTGCTGAGTTTCTGTAGGAAGTCCGTCGTGTCGTGACAGAAGCTGGGCTGTCAGGAGTCGCCTCAATGCCAGATTCATCAGTCGCATTCACAAGACAGCCCCGAACGTCGCCCAAGCACAACGCAACCCCATCCGCGCTCTCAAGACCAACCGCAACATCGTCATCAAACCAGCAGATAAAGGAGGGGCCACCGTGATACTGAACAGAACGGACTACTGCAAAGAAGTATATCGACAACTCAACAACCAGGAACACTATAGACAGTTACCTGCAGATCCGACCAAGGAACACATCCGCCAACTCAACAGACTGATCAAGACCTTGGATCCAGATCTTCGGAGCCCCCCACGTGCTCTTATCCCACGTACTCCCCGCATTGGAGATCTCTACTGCCTCCCAAAAATACACAAGGCCAACACACCAGGCCAACACACCAGGCCGTCCTATCGTTTCAGGCAATTGAACCCTGTGTGAAATTCTCTCTGGCTACATCTAGGGCATCTTAAAACCCATCGTACAAGGTATGCCCAGCTTCTGTCACGACACGAGGGGAGCAAAGTTTGCACATGACTCAGAATTGCAAACCTACAACAGGGCCTCAATGCTATTGTTAAAGTTACTGGATCATATTCCAAGGTATGAATACTTTTAGCTCAATTTTTAAAAATGCATACTGAAAAGCAACAGCTCTATGGAAATAGATTTTACTTTACAACTTTTGAATTAATAAACAAGATCAAACATGAAATTATACTAAGAAGGTAACAGACAAGTGTGCGAACGGCAGTTGCACATCATTATCAAAATGATCCCAACACCTCACACTGGAAACTGGTCTTATTTGTACCTTAGCCTAAAAACAGTACAATAAACTAAATGAAGGCTGGGTAACGTTTCACTGAGGTAATCCCTTCTCTGACAACAGAACAGTCATCAACAGCACTAAAAAATGTCAATACAAAGCTTTTGACACATCCTTTGATGTCTTAAAAAGTTGAGGTGGACTTGTTCAAACAAAGACCCCAAACTGTTTTGCTGTTACTGACTTTGATCTAGTAAGTCAATAGCAAGTCTTCTCAGTTGTGAATCTCAGGTGATAAGTCTATGTTGTTGTATAAGCTGACAGTCGCTTTCAGATACTGTGCAGGGTATGTGTACAACATACCTGGAAATGAAGTTGCAACATTTGTGTGTGTGTGTGAGGGGGGGGGGGGGGTGAATAGTTAGAATGTTTGTTCCAAAGGAAGATGGAAAAAATACATGCTAGGCAGAGGAATACTGAAATCAATTAATAATTGATAAGTGAAAACTAAATAGAATTGACTAAAAATGTTGTTTGATCAATTATAGCGATTCCTGCTTCATAACCTGCTTACAGAATGTTGTATTGCAGCTCAATAGTCTTTAAAGATGTTATTATGAAATCCTGTATGATGTGGAATTTTAATCTATTCGGAACAAACAACGATGCATTTGAAGCATGCTGAGGTACAATCCAGTGATGCTGCCATCACCACACATTTCATTCTAAAAAACTACCCTAAGATCTATCACCCAGAAATAATTTAATTGTAACGTATGCAAAATACTAAAATGATAAGAAACAAGGTTTTGAAGTGTGGGGCAAGGTTGAAATTCGATCAGGGAGAAGTCACTATCTGAAACCATTAGAGTTAAGTTTAAGCAGTTTATAAAGCCACTAAATCTTAGGATTACATTTTGATCCTGTAACACAGACCCCAACCCATCTGCTGTTATGGCACTTCTCATGTATATAGTTGGTTTTCTATTTGAAAATTTTAATTGAATTCCAGCCTAGAGAATAGCAGCCTCCTCCCTTTTTAGTGACTGTTATAGAATAATACATGCACAGAATCAGAAAAGGAACGTGTTTATTTTCAAAATAGGGCAGCAATAAGAGACAAGAGAAGAATATATATATGTTTATAACTTAGAACATAGAACAGTACAGCACAGAACAGGCCCTTCGGCCCTCGATGTTGTGCCGAGCAATGATCACCCTACTCAAACCCACGTATCCACCCTATACCCGCAACCCAACAACTCCCCCCCTTAACCTTACTATTAGGACACTGCTCGGTACAAATTTTAGCATGGTCAATCCACCTAACCCGCACATCTTTGGACTGTGGGAGGAAACCGGAGAACCTGGAGGAAACCCACGCACACACGGGGAGGACGTGCAGACTCCGCACAGACAGTGACCCAGCCGGGAATCGAACCTGGGACCCTGGAGCTGTGAAGCATTTATGCTAACCACCATGCTACCGTGGGAGAAGGTGAGCGTGCGTCAACGACTGTGGTGGAGCTCGAGTGCTCATGAGCCACTGTCCCTGTCGCCTTTCTGGTTGGCATATGAGTTACAGTGTTTGAAGAAGAGCATGGGAATCATCCTCACTGACCTGGCCAATATTTATCCCTCAATCAACATCATAAAAAACAGATAATTTTATCATTGCCACATTGATGTCTGTGGGATTTTGTGGAGTGCAAATTAGTTGCTGGCACAACAGTGACTACACTTCAAAAAGAACTTCCTTGGCTGTAAGGCGCTATGCGATATCTGGTGGGTCTTGAAAAGTGCTATCTCAATGCAAGTCTTTCTTTTCCTCCTGTTTTCCTCCCTTCACCCTTCAGCTCAAAATATTTTTAGGCGACGAGTTGCAGGAAATGAGAACTGAAAACTGCAATAAGGGCAGTGGGGCTCGGGGACCTTAAATGATGGGAATGACAGTCTGCCTCCTTAACCAATGAGATTAAAGGATTGAGAACAAAACAGGGCATCAGGAGAAGGAAATAAGATGAATTACAGTTAAAACAGGTTCAGAAAGAAAAATAGACACGGAATGAAAGATGAAAAAGAAGTAGAAAGGAAATTAATTTTTTTTTAAATTTTAAAATCGGAGAACAATTTACTACCTGCAGGAATGAGACCCCACTGTTTCAATTGTTCCCGTTGGGCTGGTGAGAGGTTGAGTGACATCAGTCTCATGTATTAAGTACCAGCCCCAACTTTCTATGATGATTTTAACCCCATTTGCACAATTTCTTAAAACTCAGAGGGAGGTTGATGCGACCTACCATTTCCACAAGATTAACTGGTAAAAATCATTCATCAATTTGTGGTTATTTGCGCTTCACAGTGTATCTCAAGCTGACCACTAATTGGTGCATAATTTTCATACTTATAACTGTGTTTGCATGAAAGGCAGTTATTTCCTGCATGTGATGGTGGTGTTGCTGTTGCAGGCAAAGTTTGTGCACACAAGCACAATCAACAAAACGAGATTTAGCTCAGTTGAACTCTGAAACAAGTTTAAATTTAATGGCAGGCAAAAACAAAATACAAATTTACTGAGTATTTATATAGCAATGATCCCACCAAGTTCTTCTCAGCCAAAATGCATCCAACTTTTCTCAGGGTTTTCGCAATTCCATTCCTGACCAGCACTTAGAAAAGTTGTTTATAATTTAAAGTTGCAGGTATGCACTGCAAATGTCCACTTAAAAAAAAAACATTGTCCTTGGGGATTTGAAAAATATTCGAAAGGTTGCATTTATTGTCAATCACTAACTGAATGGAGCAAAAAGAGACGACGGCTGGCACTTCTCATGAAGTCGCAAGAGTGAAATCGTTTTTTTGTCCCGTGTTAATCTTTTCTGGTGCTGGCCCAAAAATGATCAGACTAAGCTTCACTGAATTTCAGAACTTGCCATTATGGATTTCAAACTTGAACTCTGGATTGCAAGTCCAGCACCATAACGGACAAGTTCCTGTACCGTAGCTGCTCTTTGCGGATGCTGTTAGAGATCTGATCCAAATTTAATTGAAGTCAGGGGAAGACTTCCAACAATTCATACCAATGCATTCAACAGTACATTTAAGGAATTATAGAATTTATTTTTAAATTCGCAGCAGGTCTCCACCTCTCCTGCCCCACCACACCACCAAATCCACCTGAGCTCATCACATATCTCCAAGTACAAAGGCAAGGTTCAACTGAAACCAAGGTCATTTCATACAAGAAGATTCTTCATTGAGCCGGTTTCAGAGAAAATTTCTTACATAACAAATACAATATTTTGGCTATCAGACTTATGACATCCGCTCCAAATACCCACAAAATTCGGGATTTTCACACTGGGGTTAATTATATAAAATTGCTCTTTCAAGTTTATGCTCAGTGTATCTCACCATAATATATCTGGCTAGGTTAAATTCCTACACTATTAATTGATCCATCTAGTATACACATGGATTTCTTCAATAATGCTTTGACATTGTCTCCTTTAAAATATTCCTCCCTTCAATTCTGAGTACACTGTCTTTAGAGATTTTATACTAATTCTATTAAAGTCAGGGGAGTTTGTTAAGCATAGAAAATAGGAGCAGGAGGAGACCATTCGGCCCTTCGAGGCTGCTCTGCGATTCATTATGATCATGGCTGATCATCCAACTCAATAGCCTAATCCCGCTTTCCCCCCGCCATATCCTTTGATCCCCTTCGCCCCAAGTGCTATATCTTGCTTCTTGAAAACATACAATGTTTTCCCTCAACTACTTCCTGTAGTATCGAATTCCACAGGCTCACCACTCTCAGGATGAGGACATTAAAGGTATATGCCAGCACATTTAAGCAATTAAAAAAAAGTCAAAATATAGGATGCACGATTGGTTTACCCATTCATTCCGAGATCCACATCAAGCAATATCAGGCTTCTGCTCTCCTCTATCTGGACTGTTCACTATTCCAGGATCATGTGTCCATCCAATTTCCCTTTCTCCACTGCCAATCATCTCCTGAAACCGCTCTTCCTCGCCCCTTCACCATCCTCAGTGCAAGGAGTTCTGGAAGTTTGTGTCATTAAGTATGAAGGCAACATTCCGCTGCCTCTGCCACATTTCCCCTTAATTCACATTTCCCACTAAGACAATCTTCAGCTACTGATTCCCACTGCCCTGAGGTTATATAATTTTCTATCCAGTCCGATCCTCTTATCTCACAGACTGACCAACTATGAACTAAAACACTGGAATACCAAATCCCAGTTGGTTGTCCTGAGCTAAGTAGAGGCACACAATTGCTATGCATGTATGCATGTGGTGTGGTCTAATAGTGCTTCTCTTTCCACCAATGGTAGTGTGAAACCTACCTTTTGTCTTTTTTTTAAAAACATGGTGAATTGGTTGATATCTGAAATGCAACTCTAATTCCATTCATTTAATATCTGTCTTGTTGGCTACTCTCAACTGGTTAAATGCTCATCACAGTTAGAGACCAACGGCGAGTGTGGGAACACACCTTTGCAGGGTCGGTCACTGTAACCGTAGCTCTCCATTTGAATTCCTGCTCAAAAATCTGTCAGCCTCCACTTTCAAGTACAAAGTACCACATTGCAATCACATTGCTTCATGAGGGAGTGCATCCACACAAAATGGTAAGCAGTTTTCAAAGGTTAATTAGTAGTATAACCTTGAAACACAAATATTCACGAATCATTTATTCAAGATAAAGTAGTTTCCTTTAATTACTGTCAGGATGTACACTTTGATAAGCTGGCACTTTCCGTTCAACCATCCCCAGGTTAGAGTCATTTGGAATGAATTACAATGCTGGTCTGTAATCTGGGATCTATATCAGGCTCTCTCTGAACCTGGGTGGTTTGGTCGTATCAAGTCAAAACAAGCTCAACATTGTTAATCCCTGCCAAGTCTTCTACTCACTATTGTGTTTGAGAAAGTAAAAAGTGCTCTATGGTACAGATTAGTCTCCAGCTTGGTGAGGTGCCACCTACTAAAACCTTGTTTCAAATCATTTTCAGCCGCTAACCCAAGATCTTGTATCTTTAAGAGGCGGATGAGAAGGACACATCAAGTTGCTGTGGAGCTCAGCTATGCCCCATTTCAGAATGTGGTTGATCATTGTAACTGCAGATCTCAACTGAATTGTTGCCCAAAACCGTCACTCACTACATTCAAGAGTAGCGTAAGATAGAGATAGAGAAATACAGCACAGAACAGGCCCTTCGGCCCACGATGTTGTGCCGAACTTTTGTCCTAGGTTAATCATAGAATTTTGGACACTAAGGGCAATTTTTCATGCCACACATTTTTGTGACCCGGACAGCTTTATAACATCTGTCATAGGCAGATATTTGAAATGACCTGGAAGCGTTAGTGATGACGAGAATCAAAGATGGGATATACTTTATGAACAATTATGAACAGAGAGAAGTCTTGCTTCATGAAATTTGCAACAAAAATTGTTGTCACTGACAACTTTTATTGACAACTGTCGAAGTTTCATCCTGTACTCATGGCTTCAGTGTAAAAAATAAAAATAAATAAGAATGGCTCTCTTCCTTTGCTGGACATTCCAATATATGTGGCATTCAAAATGTACTTACTGTAAGTATTTTCACAGTTTACTTTATCTTTTGTAAGTTAATGCCATTTTATTGTAATTCTCTTGCCGTACCTGCTCTTCCATTAAAATTCCATGAATATTGAGATAAAAAGCTTTAGTCCCTGCTGTAACTATAAAATGCAACCATTTCAGCTGGAATACATGATGCAACAAGTGAAGGGGGCACCCAGCAGAGCACATACCTCCACTATGCTATCTTAACTCAATGTGGAATATATTATATCAGTCTTGCATCTTAGAAAAGGTCAAGTGTACCATCAGAGGCTCGGTGGAGAGGTTTCACCAGAGATGGCGGCCATTCATTTCTTTCTTTAAGGATCTGGACACATTGGAGGGTTAGGGGGTTGAATTAGTGGGGGTTAGTTTTGTAATAGTGGTTTCTTGTCCATTGCACTCTATAATTGGCCGTCCTACTTTTGATTCAGTTGCTTTTTTTTTGTTGTTTAGGAAATTAATATTATGTGTATATTTCTGTCTATGTGCATATTACTGTTTATATTTGATAATGCAATAATTTTTAAAATTAAAAAACTTCAAACAATTTGCAAAGATCTAGAATAAGCTCACATTGAATTGGAATAACTTTGTATGTCAGAAAACTAGGGAGACCTCAAGTATGACTGCTGAAGTGTGTCCCTTCACACATCACAGAAGTGCAACGGACAGGAAGTGAATCTCGGTGTTTAGCCTTTTTAAAATGCTTTATAGAGTACTGGGTGAATAAGTAAAGTCCATCTTTCGCAAGGGCAACTGGAAGATAAACATATCCCACTTGGCCAAAATTTTAATTATTGACTCAAAAAATTAATTATGCATTTTACATATTTTCAATAGGCTTGGTTCAAGTACTCAAAGATACATCATCCCTCTTTCAGTGGTTTAATTATAAATAAAAGGAACAAATGATGAAGGCTCAGGCAAAGCATGTTAAATAATAAGAAATGCTCATTTATCCCACTCACAATTCCTGAGATGATAAGAAAGGAAAATAAAATGGGCAAAATGCAAGATTTCAGTAAAATGAGGGGGAGTCGGCTGACCGCAGCCTGCAAGTTGACAGAACAATAACTCCTGAGATAGGTATGAAGGAACAAAATCAGGCAGGCTCCTTCTGCCAGTCAGTATCCAGAATTTTTACTCAAATTGTGAGATTATGGACAGCAGATAGAATGCGAGTTGTGTTCGCCCATATGGTTAAATAGTTTATTACTGCTTACTTGCAAAGTTCCGATATGAATAATGACCTCCTGCCTAAGGTAATAGAGGGCAGCAAGTGACTGTGGAATCGTACCCTATCTAACAGTCCAAGGTAGCAATTGTAAATGGTAGAATTTAGATTTGTGCTTCTCCTTCCCTAATATTTCTTGCTAAATGCAGCTTATCTGTAATCATAAAGCCATAAATCACAAATTGTCACAGCGCAGAAGAAGGCCATTCAGCCAATCGTGTCTGCACTGGCTATCTGAATGAGCAATTCACCAAGAGTCATTCTCCCACCTTCTCCTCGCAACCCTGCACATTTTTCCTATTCAGATAGCAGTCTCATTCTCTTTTGAATGTTTTGACTGAACCTGGCTCCACCTCTCAGGCAGTGGGTTCCAGATTCTAACCACCCACTGTGTAAAATGTTTTGCTCCTGCCGTTTTTGCTTCTTTTGTCAAATACCTTTATCTTCTACTTTTCACAAAGGGTCTACACCTAAAACATCACATTAATTATCTGGTGATAGAAACAAAAGTTAATGGGCGCGATTTAGGGGCCTCTTCGCGCTCGACTTGATGACGAGGCAAGGCCACTTAATCTCGAGAGAGGCCTGTCACGACGCTCGAAAAATGGAATCTCACGAGACGTCGCGATTTGAATCTCACCCTCATTGGGCGGGATCCAGATGAACATATTAAGTGAACCATTAGGCTCTTTTAAATATGCCTGCTCCGTATTTTCCTGGGACCCGGGAACGAACGGCCTCACCTGGGAGACCTCGCATTGTGGTGTATAGCAGTGGTTTCTACAAACATGCATCAGGTGTAACGGCACCTGGGGGGTCTCCCAGACCATTAGAGACCGCCGGGTGGTCAGGCTCTGGGCAGGGTGGTACATGGGGCAAACCATTTAAGACTGAGATGAGGAGATATTTCTTCACCCAGTGAGTAGTGAACTTGTGGAATTTGCTACCACAGAAAGCAGTTGGAGCCAAAACATTGTATGTTTTTAAGAAGGAGTTAGATATAGCACTTGGGGCTAAAGGGATCAAAGGATGGTTGTGGGGGGGGGGGGGGGGGGGGGGAGAAACAGGAATAGGTTACTGAGTTAGATGATCAGTCATAATCAAAATGAATGGTGCAGCAGGCTCAAAGGGCTGAATGGCCTACTCTGCTCCTATTTTCTATGTCCCGCTCTGGATCGAGGTTGCAGCTTAAATGTAATTACCACCTTGCCAATCGGCCCACCCGCCAACCGTAAAGGCAATCTGACCATGTAAAATTGTGGTCTATTGGCCCCTTGATGGGCTCAATTGTCTGCTTGATTGTCGATAGGTGCACTTCTGAACCGACCTAAACATCTTGGAAGTACGCAACGAAGTTGGAATTTGTGCCCCACATCTTCGCGCACAATTTCATATGCTTTCAGGTCTGGCACGTGCCTCCACTTTGCATATAAAATTCTGGCCAAAAATTGTTTCTCTCTCACCACCTACAGCCTGGCCAGCTGAGTATTTCGAGCATTTTCTGTAAAAGCAATTTTCTTAACCAAAAGTTGAAGTTCTGGAGTAAACAATTCCAGTAGGCAACTTGTACAGCCAGTCATGTATATCCATATCGCGCTGCTACAATGTATTTGGTTAAAGGAAGCTTAACCCAACATAAAGGATAACAAAATGCCAACCTCTAGAACTTTCAAAAAGGATGAGAGCTGAAGGGAATGATGGTTCCAGTTTCACGCATCACTGCTGCTTTTGCTATGAAGCAGATGTGTATCAAAAGTTAAAGGTATGTATGTCTGGGTGACGTGATAAACAATGCAAATCGATGAGTAGTAGCCATAACAAAATATCAAGTTCAGAAACATGTTGCAGCAAAGCTTAATAGCTCAGTTATTGTTCATAATATCTTCAAATAAGCTAGATAATGGCGTCTGGGCAAACATATCAGGTTGGTGCAAGATTAGACCGGGTTAAAATATGTCAATTGTACAATTCCTACCATGCACAGGCAATGGGAAACAAATGACAGATTGACATATTTCTGTCATAAGCGCACAATGCAAGGACAGGAGAAAGATCTTAAAAGGAAAATTATAAATTGTCCATGAAGTAGTGTATTATCTGAATGATTTTTGTGGATAACAATTAGAAACTTCTTTTGAAACACTGTTTAATGTTCCAAAATGGCTTTTACTTTATCTCTGAAATGACTGTGCCTTTTGAGTATCCCTGACTTCAATTGCTCCAGAACTGGTGGCTGTGTTTTCAGCTCTGGAATTGCATCCTGAAACCACTACGCCTTTCTCCCTCTCTCTCCAAATTCAAGATGCTGCTTACAACCTACCTCCTGCACCAAGCTTTAGTTCACTGCCCGAATAATTCCTTGTGTGGCTCAGTATCACATTTTGCTTCTCAAGTTCCTGTGAAGCACCTTGGAATATTTTATTATGTTAACGGATTTATATAAATAAAATCTATTGTTATATTTTTCAAAGTTGACTGCACGGGGCAGGCATGGTGGCACACGGGGTGGCACAGCAGTTAGCACTGATACCTCACAACAAAAGGGACCCGGGTTAGATTCGGGCCTTAGGAGACTGTGCTGAGTTTGTACATTTTCGCCTTGTCTGTGTGGGTTTCCTCTGGGTGCTCCGGTTTCCTTCCAGAGTCCAAGGATGTGCAGGTTAGGTGGTTTGGTGCTAAATTGCCTCTTAGTGTCCAAAGGTTAGGTGATGTCATGAAGATAGGGCAGGGGTGTGGGCCTAGGTAGGGTCAGTGCAGGCTCGATGGGCCAAATAGCCTTCTTCTGCACTGTTAGTGATTCTATGATATTTATCAAAAAGCTCCGCTGTCAGGTCGCAGACAACTTTCTATTGCTCAAATGGATGTTACTTGATTGTTAGCTCATAATAGTTCACACATCCATGCACTGCAGCAGATGCAGTGGACAGTGTTTCATATTTAACAATAACACTATGGCCCGTAACTTCCAATCTTTGGGGCAGTGTATCTGGGGATTACCCCAAAACCTCCCAGAGGTTCCCACATAAGGATTGCATGGCATTTCCCAGGAAGTTCAAGCTTCCAATGGACAATTGCCCTGCACTGGGAACCATCCGGAAATATGGGGCGCGATTCTCCCAAAGGGAGACAAAGTGCCGACGCCGGAGTGAAAACTGGAGTGTTTCACTCCGGCGTCGGAGGCCGCTCCTCGCCCCCTATTCTCCCACTCCCAGGAGGCTGGGAGCGGCTGCGCGTCAATCTCGCACGCCGGGCCTTGATGCTCGCGTCAAAGCGGCACCGCCTGAATGACGCGGCCGGCGGCGCCTAAATGACATCACCCGCGCATGCGCAGGTTGGCCGGCGCCAACCCGCGCATGCACGGTTGCCGTCCTCCCCTCCGCTGCCCCACAAGACATGGAGGATTGATCTTGCGTGGAGGGAAAAGAGTGCGTCTTTCAGAGATGCCGGCCCGACGATTGGAGGGCACCGATCGCGGGCCAGACCCCTCCTGAGCACCCCCCGGTGCTCGATCCTCCCTCTGCCCCCCACAGGCCCCACATGCAGCGGTCGCCGCTGTTCACGCCGGCAGTGACAAGGTGTGGTTGGCGCCGGCGTGAACCGGTCGTATTAGGCAGGCCGCTCGGCCCATCCGGGCCGGAGAATCGCCGCTCGACTGGAGCGGCGATTCTCTGAGCGGCCTGTCGCAAAACGCGACACGCCGTTTTGCGGGGGGTGGGAGAATCGCGTGCGGGTGCCAAGGCAGCATGGCGTGAATCGCCCGGCACGCCCGCTATTCTCCCACCCAGCATGGGAGTCGGAGAATCGCACCCATGATTTAAATCACAAACCTCAGTTGATTCTGACTACGTTACAACAATAGTTACCCCCCAAAAATTAGAAGAATCAAAATCACTTCTGGATAACTATTGTACTGACCTTCCCTGATGGGACTCCCAACTTAGCTCCAAACCCCCAACACCCCTCTGACCCCACCATCCTAACCCCCAACACCCCTCTAACCCCAACACCCAAACCCCCAACACCCCAATGACTCCAAATAGGGCCCCCAACTACCCCCACTACACTCCTAACCCCTCGCACACACCCCCGACTCCTCCAGAGGACCCATCCCCATATCCCCCCTGACCCACCTCAACGGATTCCCCCACACCCTCCAAGGGTTTCCCCCCACTACCAGCGGAACACCCAACTAACCCATACCCCTGCACGAGCACCCACTCCCCCAGACCACCCTGACTCTCCTTTGTGCCCACGCTAGCCGTCAAGTAGCCATCCAGCCAAATCCTACTTTCAAGCTCTTGTTTCCTAGCCTTGTAAATTACAGCATTTCAAGTACATATCCAAGTGCTTTATAAATGTTGTGAGGGTTTGTGCCTCTGCCACCTTTTCAGGCAGTGGATTCCAGATTCCCATCATCCACTGCCTGAAATATTTGCTCTTGAAACCTCCTACCCTAAATCTATGCCCCTTGGACACGGACATTTAACCAAATGGAATAGGACCTTCCTACCCACTTTATCCATGCCACTCATAATTTCATGCAGTCATAGAGTTTACAGTACAGAAGGAGGCCACCCGGCCCATCGAGTCCGCACCAGCTCCCGAAAAGAGCACCCCACCCAAGGTTCACACCTCCACCCTATCCCCATAACCTTCAACATGCACTTCAACTAGGTTTCCCCTCAGCCTCCTCTGTTCAAAGAAAAGAACCCTAGCCCATCAGATCTTTCCTCATGACTAAAATTCTTCAATCCAGGCAAAATCCTCATAAATCTCCTCTGTACCTCTCTAGTGCAATCACATCTATTACGTAGTGCAGTGACCAGAACTGCACTGAATCTATTATGGCCTAATTTGTGATTTCCACAGTTCCAGCATAATCTGCTGCAATTATACAGGTCCTTGGTGAGAACACACCTGGAATATTGTGTGCAGTTTTGGTCTCCTTATCTAAGGAAGAATGTTCTTGCTCTAGAGGGAGCGTGGAGAAGGTTTATCAGACTGACTCCTGAGATGGCAGGACTGATGTGTGAGGAGAGATTGAGTCAGTTAGGACCGTATTCGCTGGAGTTCAGAAGAATGGGGGGGGGGGGGGGGGGATCTCATAGAAACCTATAAAATTCTAACAGGACTAGACAGGGTAGATGCAATAAGGATGGTCCTGATGTGATGATGAGATCACACTGTGAGGATACAGGGAAGACCATTTAGGACTGAGATGAGGAGACATTTCTTCGCCCAGAATGTGGTCAGCCTGTGGAACTACCACAGAAAGCAGTTGATGCCAAAACTTGTATGTTTTCAAGAATGAGCTAGATATATCAGTCGGGGTGAAGGGGACCAAAGGATATGGGGGGAAGGTGGGATCAGGCTACTGAATTGGATGATCAGCCATGATCATATTGAATGGCGGAGCAGGCTCAAATTGCCGTATGGACTCCTCCTGCTCCTATTTCTAAGTATCTAATATTAATGACCCATACTGCATATATATTGGATGATATTTAGAACCAGATGCCAACAATTGGCATTATCATTTTACTGAGACAATTCTGAGATTGATGCATTGATTAGTGAATCTTAAAAGGGGAAAACAATAAAATCCATAGTTGAGGGGAAAGGAGGGTTAAGGAGATGAGTTCAGGGACCCAAAAACAGGAGACGTCCCAGGGCTTATGACTGATCTCCCCAATCCTGCTTTAATTATCCTCTTGCTCTTTATGTATTTGTAAAATATCTTTGACCTTTCCTTGCCAACATGTTTTCATCCCCTCTCTTAGCTTTCCTAATTTCCTTTTAACTTCACTCCTACACTTTTTATGTTCCTCTCAGTTTTCTGCAGTACTGAGTACTCAGTATCTGTCAAAAGCTTCCCTCTTTATTTATCCTCACTTTTAAGCTCCTTAACATCCAGAGGGTCTGAATTTGTTCGTTCCACTCTTTTTCTTTAAGGAAACAAACCTACTTTGAACCCTCACTATCTCCTCCTTGAATACCTCCCCCTAGCCTAGCTTTGAATCCACTTTAGCTAATTCTCAGCTCAGTAAAATTAGCTTTCCCTCAAACGGCAAACCCTTATTCCTGGTCTAACGTATCCTTTTCCAGAACTGCCTGAAATCTAACTGAATTATGATTACTTCCATCAATGTGCCTGAATGGTATGCCCTCACCTAGCCAGCTTCAATCCCGAAAATAAATCTTCTCTCTTATCCTGCTTGCAAATACTGTCTAAGAAAGTTCTCTTTACTCCAGTCCAAAGCTTTAGTCTTTAATACTATATTTACCACTCCCTTCGTCTTGCGTCCCATGACATCTTTGTCTTTTAAATCTCTCCTGTCCTCCAACCTATCCCTGACCTTCTATTTTGCTTCACCTGTTCCTCCCCCTTTTTCAACAGCATAAAACCAACACATTTCAACCTCTGTCCCATACTCATATTGGACTCGAAAAGTTAACTCTGTTTCTCAGCCACAGATGCTGCCAGATCAGCTGAGATGTTCCAGCACCTTTTCTGTTTTATTTCATACTGTCTCACAGTTTATATTTGTTTCTTTAATCAATATGACAATCCTTTTTATCCCCCATCTCACTTATGAGATACTTCACAAAGACTTTGAAAACTTCAAACACATCACCTCCCCTGCACCAACATTTCATTTAGCTACTCAGTTGTTTTCCTCAAAGAGTTCAACAAAAGTGGTGAAGTGCGAATTTCTTAGTCCAAACCAACACTTGACTTTCCTTCGGTGTGGTCTCCAGCAATTTTCCTAATATTGCCTTGTGCTCACTGGTCTATATCTGGCTTCCCTGTTTTTTGAACAAGGATCTAATATTCACCACACTCCTATCTTTGTAATACAATCCCAATTACCAAAGAACCCCTTGAGTACTGATATATAGTTTGAGGATGACAAAAGATTTTAAAATGTAGTGAACACGAAGGAGCTGAGATTTCAGGAAGATAAAAGGGATAAATACATGAAGGGAAAAATTTACAGGCTCTTTCAAAGGGCAGGCCACAGGCATGATGAGCCGCCCGGCCTGCTGGCTGTGTTATACCATCATACTATATTGCAGCTTCACCACAAATGATGTGCTCCAGTATCTGGGATCAGACTTGAACTCACCATTTTAAGGCGAATACCTTAAATAATCCCACCTGGGAGATCAATGTCTTTGACCAACTCAATTGCTAAGCCAAAAGCTTGTATGGGCACGATTTAACAAAATGGGAACAGAGAACCATAGCGGGCGCATTTAGCCACTAGTTTCATGGTGCTCGCAGCGCCGAGAAGCACAACGCTATTAAACGACACTCGGGTTCGATAGGGGGCCACAGTGAGGGACGCCGCCCGAGGCTGCACATAGCCCTTTTTGTGGGCTGAGGAGCTCTGCTCGCCGAAACTCTTCAGTGTAGCAAGAGATCAGGATGCCATTTTTAAATGGCACCCAATCTCTGGAGCCCAGACATGACCCCCCCTCCCCAACGCACTATGGGAGGATCCTCGGGCCCACCCCCCGCACCCCACCCAACACCAACACCCTTGCCCAATTGCGACTGCACAAAAAATGCTACTTTGGTATTTTGACAGTGCCAGCCTGGCAATGCCCTTTCCAGCTGACAGTGCCACCCGTACACCTTGGCAGTGCCACGCTGGCAGTGCTAGGGTGCCCAGCTGGCACCGGTAGTGGCAGGATACCACCCTGCCCAATGGGCATGCACCTTGCAACCTCCGATCCCCGAGGGGATACCGATGAGTGCTGTTCCATCTAGTCCAGGGGTGGGCAAACTTTTCCGTGCAAGGGCCACATTCAGAAATTCACAATTTTAAAGGGCCGCATAGTATATTAAGTAAAATAATTACTTCACCCGGTTATGATTCTGGGCGCCTCATATAGAACATAGAACAGTACAGCACAGAACAAGCCCTTCGGCCCTCGACGTTGTGCCAAGCAATGATCACCCTACTCAAGTCAACATATCCACCCTATACCAGTAAGTAACCCAACAGCCCCCCCATTAACCTTAAAAAAATAATTAAAAATTAAAAAAAAATTTTTTTTTTTTTTTTTAATGACTTGGTGGGCCGCATGCGGCCCGCGGGCCGTAGTTTGCCCACCCCTGATCTAGTCCCTAATTGAGGAAACCAGTACTGAATGGAGTTCGCCCTAGGTCTACAAGGCATAGAGGATAGATCCCAATGCCTTGGGTACCTTTGAAAATTGTACATTAAAATGAGCACAGTAAGAAGTCTAACAGGTTTGTTTCAAACACGAGCTTTCGGAGCACTGCTCCTTCCTCAGGTGAGGAGTAGTGCTCCGAAAGCTCGTGTTTGAAACAAACCTGTTGGACTTTAACCTGGTGTTGTAAGACTTCTTGCTGTGCTCACCCCAGTCCAACGTCGGCATCTCCACATCACATTAAAGTGAGACTATCTGTCTCGCTTTAATTTGTAGATTTGCCAAAAAGGTGACCCTACCCACAATGGGCAGGGGGATTTACATCACAACGTTGAACGCAATCTCACGAGGCATTGTGAGCCGCGTAGATACCGGGAGAGGGGTCTCCCAACTTCTAACGGCCTTGCTGCGCCGCAATGGGCTGCTTTCCGGATGCAGTGTGGCTGTTCCCAATTATTTTTTATGTTGCTTAATAGTGAGTGGCCACGAATATATGATCAATCTCACAACGCAAGATTTGCCTGATACATATATTCTATGTTGTCTAATGATGATAGAGGATCAGAGTTAACAATCCACCAACAGATGCACAGCCAATTTTGCCTTTTTTTTAACAAACAATTTTATTGAGGTATTTTATCCATATAGAAAAAGTGACATTGTACAGTACAAAAAAAAGTCAAGACACAAAATACAAATTAAACAGTGCAAACCACGGTTCTGTTCACGCACGTACCTGCCTCAATATCCCCCTACTCTACTCTATCCGAGCACCCCACCCCCTCCCTCCGCTGACGCTTACTCCTCTGCGAAGAAGTCAATAAATGGCTGCCACCTTTGGGCAAACCTTAGTAGCGAACCTCTCAAGGCGAACTTGACTTTCTCTAAGCCAAGAAAGCTCGCCATGTCCGATAGCCATACCTCAGCCCTCGGGGGCTTTGAGTCCCTCCATGCTAACAGTATTCGTCGCCGGGCTACGAGGGAAGCAAAGGCCAGAAAGATTGCCACCTCCGGGCTCATTACCACCCCAGTTTTCAATACCCGGGACATGACATCTACGAATCCCTGCCAATACCCCCTGAGTTTAGGGCACGACCAGAACATGTGGACATGGTTAGCCGGCCCTCCGGCATATCTAGCACACTTGTCCTCCAGCCCGAAGAATCTGCTCATCCGGGCCACCGTCATGTGGGCCCGGTGCACTACCTTAAACTGGGTGAGGCTGAGCCTGGAGTATGTTGCGGTCGTGTTTACTCTGCTCAGGGCTTCTGCCCAAATACCGTCCTCCAGCTCCAGCTCCAGCCCCCCCCCCCCCCCCCCCCCCGGGCTCCTCCTCCCACTTACGCTTCAGGTCCTCGGTCTGCATATCCTGAGCTCTCATTAACTCCTTGTAGCCGTCTGAAACTCTACCCTCTCCCACCTCTCCCCTAGAAACTACCCTGTCCTGCCTCCCCTTCAACAGGAGACGTGGGAAGGACGGCACCAGTCTGTGTACAAAATCCCTCACCTGCAAGTATCTAAAGTCGTTCCCTCTCACCAGCCCAAACTTCTCCTCCAGCGCCCTCATGCTCGGAAAGCTCCCTTCCAGGAACAGATCCCCCATCCTCACAATCCCCGCCCTCCTCCACAGCCGGGGCAAATCGGTGGTTGCTGCAGATTGGGGTCCACACCGATGCTCTTACCTCCCCTACATGTCTCCCCCACTGACCCCATATCAGAAGAGCCGCCACCACTATCGGGCTGGTGGAGTACCGTGCCGGCGAAAGCGGCAGAGGCGCCGTGACCAGGGCTGCTAAGCTAGTGCCCCTGCACGAAGCAGCCTCCATCTACTCCCAAACCGACCCCGCACCCACCATCCATTTCCTTATCATCGCTATGTTGGCCGCCCAGTAATAGTTGCTGAAGTTCGGCAACGCCAGCCCCCCCTTCTCCTCTGCTCCTTTCAAGCATCACCCTCTTCACCCACGGGGACTTCCCTGCCCATACAAATCCCAGAATAATTTTATTCAGCCTCTTAAAGAAGGACCGTGGGATAAAGATGGGGAGACACTGAAAAACAAACAAGAACCTCAGGAGAATCGTCATCTTAACAGTCTGCACCCTCCCCGCCAATGACAGCGGGAGCGCATCCCACCTCCGGAGCTCCTCCCTCACTCGTTTTACCAGTCGGGACAGGTTGAGCTTATGCAACCTGCCCCAGTCCTGTGCCACCCGAATCCCCAAATATCGGAAACTCTCCCCCACTAGCCTGAACGGCAACGCCTTCAGCCTACTCTCCTTCCCCCTCGCCTGAATTACAAACAACTCGCTCTTAGCCATGTTCAGTTTGTATCCGGAGAACCGGCTAAATTCCCTCAGAGTTGCCATAATACCGTCCATCCCCACCATTGGGTCCGATACATATAATGGCAGATCATCCGCAGATAACAAGACTCTATGTTCCACTCCCCCCCCCCCCCCCCCCCCCCCCAGGGCCAGCCCTTTCCAGCCCCTAGAAGCTCTCAGTGCAATTGCCAGCGGCTCTATGGCCAGCGCAAACAGCAGTGGGGAGAGAGGGCAGCCCTGTCTTGTCCCACGGTGCAGTCCAAAGTAGTCCGTTGTCATCCTGTTCATCCTTACACTCGCCTCCGGGGCCTGATACAATAGCCTAACCCAGTTGATGAACCCCGTCCTGAACCCGAACCATCCTAGTACCTCCCACAGATAATCACGGTAGCAGTGGGCAGCACGGTAGCAGTGGGCAGCACGGTAGCAGTGGGCAGCACGGTAGAACTCCCTTGTCGTCGGCTGGCTAAATCTCCACGGATCTGCTCCCCCCCATTTGCTCCATGAACCCTCTCAGTTCCTTTGTCATCGCTGGCAACCTGCCCCTTCTTGAACATGACCGGTCGAGTCTCGGGTCCAGGACTGTATTGAAGTCCCCGCCCATGATCAGCTTGTGCGAGTCCAAGTCGGGGATTTTCCCCAGCATCCTCCTAATAAAATCTACATCGTCCCAATTAGGGGCATACACACTGACCAGGACTACTCTCACCCCTTTGAGCTTACCCCTCACCATAACGAACCTGCCACCCCATCCACGACTGTGCCCTCCGCCTCAAATTGTACCCTTTTATTAATCAGGATCGCAACCCCCCTCGTCTTAGAATCCAGCCCCGAATGAAAGACCTGACTGACCCAGCCCTTCCTTAACCTAACCTGGTTTGCCACTTTCAGGTGCGGCTCCTGCAACAAGACTATGTCCGCCTTCAGAACTCGCAGATGTGTACCTGGAGCTCACATCAGCATTGCTGACAGCTACAAAATGGAGGAATCACTCTCATGTCCAGAGCACATGATGTCAGCGTACCTCACAGATCACAGTGTGTGTTCTGCAGTCTGCCACCTCTTATGGAGAGAAGAGCCATCAATTGTTTTAAAGAATCTACTCCCGGATCAGCGTGCTGATGTAAGGAGGAGGCAGTCTGCCTCGCTGGGCTCTGGGCCTGTGCACTGAGGGGACATGCATATGCTGGACAACCGACATTCTGAAAGCTGCCTCAATAAAATTGTTTATTAAAAAAAAAGAGTAGCTGGGTTACAGTCAGGAGAAGGAAAACAAACGGGCAGACAGTGCAGGGATCCCTCGTAGCTGTTCCCCTTCAAAACAAGTATACCGTTTTGGATGCTGTTGGGGGGGGGGGGGGTGACCTACCGGGGGAAGGCCCTCGCTGCCAGGTCTCTGGCACTGAGTCTGGCTCTGTGGCTCAGAAGGGAAGGGGGCGGGGAATAGAAAAGCAATAGTGATAGGAGACTCAATGGTTAGGGGAATACATAGGAGATTCTGTGGTCGTGAGCGAGACTCCCGGAAGGTATGAACTTAGAGCATGGATCAGTACTTGGAACTATGGTGTTGTGGCCATTACGGAGACATGGATTTCACAGGGATAGGAATGGTTGTTCGATGTTCTGGGGTTTAGATGTTTTCAGTAGAATAGGGAGGGAGGTAAAAGAGGCGGGGGAGTGGCACTGTTAATTAGGGAGTGCATGACAGCTGCAGAAAAGGAGGTAGTTGAGGAGGGTTTGTCTACTGAGTCACTATGGGTGGAAGTCAGAAACAAGAAAGGAGCAGTTTTATTGGGAGTTTTCTATAGACCCCCCAATAGCAGCAAAGAGATAGAGGAACAGATTGGGCGGCAGAACGTGGAAAAGTGCAGAAGTAACAGAGTTGTTGTCATGGGTGACTTCAACTTCCCTAATATTGACTGGAACCTGGTTAGTGCAAATGGTTTGGATGGAGCAGATTTTGTCAGGTGTGCGCAGGAAGGATTCCTGACTCAATATATGGATAGGCAGACTAGGGGGAGGCCATATTGGACTTGGTGCTTGGCAATGAACCAGGCCAGGTGTCAGATGTCTCAGCGGGAGAGCATTTTGGTGACAGTGACCACACTCCTTGACCTTTACCATAGTCATGGAGGGGGATAGGAACACACAGTATGGGAAGGTACTTAATTGGGGGAGGGGAAATTATACTGCTATTAAACAGAGCTGAGGAGCATAAAGTGGGAACAATTGTTCTTGGGGAAATGCACAACTGTAATGTGGGGATTGTTTAAGGAGCACTTGCTGCGAGTGAATAGTTTTGGCCCACTGAGACAAGGAAGGGTAAGGTGAAGGAGAAGTGGAGCTTCTAGTCAAGAGGAAGAGGGAAGTTTACGTAAGGTTGAGGAAGCAAGGATCTGACTCAGCTCTAGAGGGTTACAAGGTAGCGAGCAAGGAACTCAAAAATGGACTGAGGAGAGCTAGAAGGGGGCATGAAAAAGCCCTGGCAGGAAGGATTACGGAAAACCCCAAGGCGTTCTACACTTATGTAATAAGAGGATGGTCAGAGTGAGAGTAGGGCCGATCAAGGATAGTGGAGGGAACTTGTGCCTAGAGTCTGAAGAGATGGAGGAAGGCCCTAAATGAATACTTTGCTTCAGTATTCACTAGAGAGAAGGACCTTGTTGCCCATGAGAATAGTATGAACCAGGTTAATAGACTCGAACAGGTTGATATTAAGAAGGAGGATGTGCTGGAAATTTTGAAAAGCATCAGGATAGATAAGTACCCTGTGCCTGACAGGATATACCCAAGGTTACTATGGGAAGCGAGGGAGGAGATTGCTGCACCGTTGGCGATGATCTTTGCATCCTCACTCTCCACTGAAGTACTACTGGATGATTAGAGGGATGCGAATGTTGTTCCCCTATTCAAGAAAGGGAATGGGGAAATCCCTGGGAATTACAGACCCATCAGTCTTACGTCTGTGGTAAGCAAAATATTGGAAAGGATTCTGAGAGATAGGGGGCGCGATTCTCCGCCCCCCACGCCGGGTGGGAGAATAGCGGGAGGGCCTCCCGACATTTTTCATGCCCTCCCGCTATTCTCCTCCCCCACGCCCGACCCACGCCACGAATCGCCGCTCGCCGTTTTTTACGACGAGTGGCGATTCTCCGAGGCCGATGGGCCGAGCGGCCGGGCCTTCACGCCCGTTTCAACACGGCAGCAAACACACCTGCTCGCTGCCGTCGTGAAACGGGCGCCAGATGCCCGTTTGGGGCATCTGGGGGCCCGATTGGCATGGCTGTACCACGGCCGTGCCAAGGGGGGCATAGGCCCGCGATCAGTGGGCACCGATCGCGGGCCGTGCGTCCGTAATGGACGCACTCTTTTCCCTCCGCTGCCCGGCAAGATCAAGCCGTCACGTCCTGCAGGGTGGCTGAGGGAAAAGACGGCAACTGCGTATGCGCGGCCGATGACTCGTGACGCTTGACGTGCGGCCTTGACGACCGTCGTCAAGGCCGCGCCGCCGTGACGCACGGGGCCGCGCTCCTAGCCCTGCCCGGGGGGGGGGGGGAATCGGCCCCGGAAGTGGGCGTGAAGGCTGCCATGGGTCACGGCCTGTCCCACGGCAGCCATTACGATTCTCCACATTTGCGGAGAATCTCGCCCAGGATTTATGATTATTTAGAAAACCATAGTTTGATTAAAGATAGTCACCATGGCTTTATGAGGGGCAGATCATGCCTCACAAGCCTCATTGAATTATTTGAGGATGTGACGAGACACATTGATGAAGGTCGGGCAGTGGATGTGGTGTATTGGGGGGCATGCGTTACAGGGAAGTTTGGCTGTCTGGATACAGAATTGGCTGGCCAAAAGAAGACAGCGAGTGGTAATGGACGGAAAGTATTCCGCCTGGAGGTTGGTGACCAGTGGTGTCCCGCAGGGATCTGTTCTGGGACCTCTGCTCTTTGTCGTTTTTATAAATGACTTGGATGAGGAAATGGAAGAGTGTGTTAGTAAGTTTGCCGAAGACACAAAGGTTGGTGGAGTTGTAGATAGTGTTGAGGGTTGTTGCAGGTTACAACAGGACATTGACAGGATGCAGAGCTGGGCTGAGGAGTGACAGGTGAAGTTCAACTTGGTTAAATGTGAAGTGATTCATTTTGGTAGGTCGAATTTGAAATCTGAATACAGGGTTAAAGGCAGGATTCTTGGAAGTGTGGAGGAACAGAGGGATCTTGGAGTCCACGTGCATAGATCCTTCAAAGTTGCTACCCAGGTTGATAGGGTTGTTAAGAAGGCGTATGATGTGTTGGCTTTCATCAACAGGGGGATTGACTTTAAGAGCCGCAAGGTTTTGTTGCAGCTTTATAAAACTCTAGTTAGACCACACTTGGAATATTGTGTCCAGTTCTGGGCGCCTCATTATAGGAAGGATGCGGATGGTCTGGAGAGGGTACAGAGGAGATTTACCAGGATGCTGCCTGGACTGGAGGGCATGTCTTATGAAAAAAAGTTGAGGGAGCTAGGGCTTTTCTCACTAGAACAAAGAAGGGAGGAGGTGACTTGATAGAGGTGTACAAGGTGATGAGAGGCATGGATAGAGTGGATAGCCAGAGACTTTTCACCAGGGTGGAAATACCTGTCACGAGGGGACATAATTTTAAGGTGATTGGAGGAAGGTTTTGGGGAGATGTCAGAGGTAGGTTTTTTACAGAGAGTGGTGGGTGTGTGCAATGCACTGCCAGCAGAGGTGGTGGAGTCAGAGTCATTAGGGACATTTAAGCGACTCTTGGACAGGCACATGGACAGCAGTAAATTGAAGGGGTGTAGGTTAGGTTGATCTTAGATTAGGATAAATGGTCGGCACAACATCGTGGGCTGAAGGGCCTGTACTGTGCTGTACTGTTCTATGTTCTATCTATCTCTACTTCGGCACCATTGATGCAGACAGGAGTGCGTACAATACTTTTCTTCCTGAAGTCAATGACCAGCTCTTTCGTTTTGATGATGTTGAGGGAGAGATTTTTCTTGTTACACCACTCAATTAGGTTCTTTGTCTCCCTCCTGTACTCTGATACATCGTTAATCAAGATCCGACACTACAGTCATGTCATCGGCAAACTTGTAGATGGAGTTGGAGCCAAATTTTGCCACACAGTCGCGTGTGTATATAGGGAGTATAGTCGGGGGCTAAGTGTACAGCCTTGCAGGGTCCCGGTATTAAGGATTATCATGGAGGAGGGGTTGTTGTTTATCCTTACTGATTGTGATCTGTGGTCAGCAAGTTGAAGATCCAGTTGCAGAGGGAGGTACCAAGTGAAAGATCACTGACCCTGTAAATGTTGCTTGCTGTTGTCAACAACCATAATGTTGTGTGTATTTCTGTGAAACTACCTTTGCGTGCTGTGTTCACATCCATCAGTTTGCCTATAGTTGTACAGAAGCTTGTGAAATATGATCTTTGGATAATTAGAATGTTTGTGCAGCAACTGTTTGTGTGACTTCATCACAGTTTGAAAACAATCCTAAACATTAAAATGCCAGGAATATTTGAGATCACTTATATTACAGTACTCACTGCAATCATAGAGTCATAGAATCACTACAGTGCAGAAGGAGACTACTCGGCCCATCGAGTCTGCACCGATCCATCAGAAAGAGTACTCCCAAGCCCACATCCCCTCCCTATCCCAATAACCCCTCAACCTCACCTGCACACCTTTTGGACACTAAGGGACAATTTAAAACAGCCAATCCATCTAACCTGCACATCTTTGGACTGTGGGAGGAAACCGGAGCGCCCGGAGGAAATCCACACAGACACAGGGAGAAAGTGCAAACTCCACACAGTCTCCCAAGGCAGGAATTGAGCCCAGGACCCTGGGGGTGCGAGGCAGCAGTGCTAACCACTGTGCGATCATGCTAATCACTCCTTTTCATAGTTTTCTGGAAAGTTGGTTTGTTTTTTTCACCCAAGTAAATTCTCAAGGCAACAACTGTTTCTTCACAAATGATACAGAATATTTACATTTATGAATACTACCTGTGCTTCGAACTTTCAGAGGTCAATCGAGTTACCGGAAAACTTGCAAACATGAAGACTAATTCTGCGGTGTGTTTCTGGTTTGTTTGTGTCCTTCAGAATTCTAGCCAGCAGATGGTGGGGTTGGAGTTATAATGCCATGGATTCATTTTTTACCACAGTCCTCGACAGTGCCGGCTAGACCTTTCTGCACCATAAGTGCCATTCCTTCATCAGCATGCCACTGCTGCTTTGTATTAACAAGTGTGCCAAGACCTTCTGCTTTAAAAATTCCAAGCTTTATGGCCTACGGCTCAGTTGTTTCATTGTTCTGAAAGTATTGAAGGGTTACCAATTCACAGCAACCAAGTAACAAAGTATTGCATTCAAATATAACTAAAGATGGTATTGAATGCTTTTTTGTCCTTTGGTGTTCTGTTGATTGGAATGTACTGTTCCAATTATTGACTCACATTTTGACAGACTACATTACGGCACTACATTTTATCTGTACATGCATTCTTCATGTAAATATTGCTCAAGTGTGGAACCTCTGGGCTTGAAGCTGCTTGAATGACACATATTCTGATACATTGAAGCTGGCCAAAATTCTTTTCAGTAACAACCTGATGAAATTTCAGCCGTTGGAGTGAATTCTGATTCATAATCACATTATTGCCACCAATTGATAAATCACCTGTATGAGGGCGCACTCCAATTAAATTAAAACTCATTCCATTCTAACTCAAGAATTACTGAAATTATTGTATTGTGAGATGCTAGTAAATGTTGGATGAATTCTTCTGACACGCATCCACTATTTTAACAGACATTAACTGCCAATGCAGAAAATATCAGAAGCATCAGTATTTCAAGATGGAATTTCAGAGTTTTGCTGTTCAGGAAAGAAAAGCTAAAATGAACTGTTTTTTGAATATGAAATCATTCTTTTCTTATAACAATTGATTATTTCAGGTAAATTAATTTGGGTATTTCCTATTTGTGTTCTTCAAATTTCACATTTGTTTCCACTTCTTAATAAACATTCGATTTTCCAAATTTTGTGGTGGTAAAATTCATCTCCACAATTTGCGAACCATCAAAACTCCTTGCCTAAAGTATAGTAAAAATATTGATGAAAAAAAAGAGGTCAAAACTTTCCATCTTGCACTCATCATGACACTTCGCAAGAATGTCAGTTCAAAGGGAAAAACAACAATATATTGTATGATAAGAATTCCACGATTGGACAACATTTACTAAATAATGCTCAGTGTGGTAAGAAGTACACTGACAACCAATTCAAGATTGTCAGCTGGGCTCTCAGTGAAGCACATAATAATAATAATCGCTTATTGTCACAAGCAGGCTTCAATGAAGTTACTGTGAAAAGCCGTAGTCGCCACATTCTGATGCCTGTTCAGGGAGGCCGGTACAGGAATTGACCCCGCGCTGCTGGCCTTGTTCTGCATTACAAGCCAGCTGTTTTGCCCACTGTGCTAAACCAGCCCATTTATGTGCATTGGAAGCTGTGTATATTAATACACAGCACCCTGTTCTTTGCAGACAAAATGAACAAGTACGCACAATGTGCTTGTTTCAGCTAAAGAAAAATGAGTGATGACCATTTACTTGTTCATTTCCCCAGAGCAATGCCTTGATCAATAAGGGTCAAGCTGCTTAGTTTAAATTTCAAACAATGTTTAGCAGTTATACTTGACAAAGAGTCACCCAGACTCAAAATGTTAGCTCCCTTTTCTCTCCACTGATGCTGTCAGACCTGCTGAGATTATCCAGTATTTTCTGTTTTGTTTCAGATTCCAGCATCCGCAGTTATCTGTCAGTCATCATCAACTGGTGCATTCTCCATGGCATGCCTCTACCAATCAGAGGCCAATTGGCAATCAATCAGCATTCTCTTCTCATACAGTATAAATTGTTTTCCCCTCATATTGGTATTCTTGCGCAGTGTCCTGATGAATACAAGATGTAAAGTTTCATCATGTCTATTTTTTCTGCAATATTCAAGCTCTGTACCACCAAAGGACATAATAAAAATCTTCAATCAGGGACAGTAAAACTACAGAAGAGATGGTCACTAGCTCTGAACTGACTTTGATTAAATGAAGAGAAATTCATATCCAGTATTGCTTTCATTGCTGCTTTATGATTTAGAAACAATAATGATTTTTGTTTGTTCACAATATCTCGTGTGATATCTGTATTATCACTGGAGAAATCTGCATGAGTCAGTGCCTCTGTTCAACACAATATCCATATGACAACTACAACAGTGAAAATTAATAGGAAAGCAAATATGCAGGAAGAGTTCATAAAACCAAAAGAAAAATTGAATATGTTGCTTCAGCTGCTGTAGGCCCATTACGTCATTCAGTATTCCCTCTCAAAGCGATAAAGCTGGTGAACAGTTCCCAAGTCTCGGCAATTTTACTCTTGAAACAGCTAGTAAGTAAATCCTGATAGCAGCCAAATGCACACTCCATCATTTCACTTTCTCTTCCATCTAGATTAATGACAATTCCTCTTGATTGCATAAGCCACAGTTGGAATGCATTCATTGCATGGGGAATTCATCCCTGTGATCAATTGCCAATCCCCCCTCGTGCGCAGAATTTCCATTGGAAAGCTTACATATCAGAAAACATCACGTTCAGCCTGCAGTGTCTTGACATGAGCATTCACAAGCTAGTGAAGTTATACACCATAACATGTTAATATACAAAGGTATGGCCAATATCTATTAAACTAAAACAGCATACTGTTTGTAATCTGGATCAGAAATATTTCCACCACACTTCACTTGAAGAAATTCCTTTAAATGTGCACAATAAAATGCCTTTTACACACTGCCAAACAGACCCAGTATTTCTGAAGTTAAATATTAATGGGAGTTTCAGAAGTTACATTTTTTTCCACATTAGAAATAAGAACAAAGGCAGACAGGTTGAATTATTGATATTTTCCAGGGTATAAGTCCTCTGTTAAGGTCTCGCCCAATAACGCCCCAGATGCTAACAGGTGGTGCAACAGTCTGTCACCAGATTCCAACAGAAATGCTGACCTTCCCTGAAAGGAGGTTGTGTACACAAGATATTGCCTTGCTTTGTAAAGCACTTGGTGGTCCTCCAATTCCTCACATTTCTTCTAAAAAAATCATCTGAAGCTGTCTTTTTTCTCCTTCCCTGCAACAAAATACTAAATGAGCCCAGAAGTTATTGTTCGAACATGCATTTTATACGTGTTTAACCCTTTGCCCTCAGTGTCACAGTTATGGTTTCAGGTAGCACTGTGGTTTTCTACAAATACATACAAGGAAAAGGAAAGACTAACTTTGACCGGTTTAGTTCTTTGAATGAGATTATCTGCTTCATTGCTACAATTAATTACCCATAATGTTATTAGAACATTAGGAACATGAATAGACCATTTAACCCCCTCAAGCCTGTTCCATCATTCAATAGTTGATCTGTATCTCAACACCATGGGCTGGATTCTCCGTATTTGAGACTATGTCCTCGCGCCGTCGTAAAATCGGTGGCCTTTCACGACAGAAAAACTGCTGTGAAAGGGCCACATATTCCTAGCCCTGCAGGGGGCTAGCAGGGACCTGGCGTGAAACTTGCAGCTTTTGCTGCAGATATAGGCCTCTGCACTTCCGGGTCGGAGGCCGCACATGCGCATGGCGGCGGACTCCAGCGGCTGCGCTGTGCTCCTTGGCGGACTCAGACCGCGGAGCTGGACCCTCCAAATAGTGCCCCGATCGGCCACGTGCCTGACCCTAACCACCCGCCCAAAATTAGTCCAGTGCCGTATAAGATCCCCCCCCCACCCTCTGATCGGCCCGCCCCCGACCATGGCGGCCGCGGACTGAATCCGTAGCCGCCGCGATAGTATCCCGACCGGCAGGACCACATTAGATCCACACTGTCAGGACTTCGGCCGGTCAGGGGCGGAGAATGGCGGGGCGGGCCTCCAGCAATGGCCGCAGGAAGGTGATATGCGGCGAGTACACCATTTTCCGGGCCCTGGAGAATCGGGGAACCGCCGCCGGTCCTGATTCCGTGTACCAAAATGGATTCTCCGTCCTGGCACCGGCCACAATTTCGGTGTTGGGGTGCGTAGAATCCAGACCCAGATCTACGGTGACACGGTGGTCACAGTCTTGCCTTTGAAGTCAAAAGGTTGTGGGTTCAAGTCCCATTCCAGAGATGTGCGCACAAAATCTAGGCTGAAACTCCACTAATGTCGCACAAATGGAGGTGTTGTCTTTTGGATGAGATATTAAATCGAAGCCTTGTCTTCCCTCTTAGGCGAATGTATAAGATCCATAGTGCGAATTTGAATAGGCTGGTATTTATTCTTCAACTAATATCATTAAAACAGATTATTGACTATTTATCACTTGGCTGCATGCAAATTTCCTACATTATAACAGTGACTACACTTTAGAAGTATTTAATTGGCTGTAAAATGCTTTGGGATGTCCTGAGGCTGTGCACAGTGACATATAAATGCAGAGTGGATGGTAAGGGAGGTGGTGTTGCTCTGTTATTTAAGGATGACATCCGGGCAATAGTAAGGGATGACATCGGTGCTATGGAGGATAAGGTTGAATCCATTTGGGTGGAAATCAGGAATAGTAAGGCAAAAAAGTCACTGATAGGAGTAGTCTATCGGCCACCAAATAGTAACGTTATGGTGGGGCAGGCAATAAATAAAGAAATAACTGATGCATGTAGAAATGGTACAGCAGTTATCATGGGGGATTTTAATCTACATGTCGATTGGTTTAACCAGGTCGGTCAAGGCAACCTTGAGGAGGAGTTTATAGAATGTATCCGCGATAGTTTCCTAGAACAGTATGTAATGGAACCTATGAGGGAACAAGCGGTCCTAGATCTTGTCCTGTGTAATGAGACAGGATTGATTCATGATCTCATAGTTAGGGATCCTCTCGGAAGGAGCGATCACAATATGGTGGAATGTAAAATACAGATGGAGGGTGAGAAAGTAAAATCAAATACCAGTGTTTTGTGTTTAAACAAAGGAGATTACAAGGGGATGAGAGAAGAACTAGCTTGAGAGTAGACTGGGAGCAAAGACTTTATGGTGGAACAGTTGAGGAACAGTGGAGAACCTTCCAAGCGATTTTTTACAGTGCTCAGCAAAGGTTTATACCAACAAAAAGGAAGGACGGTAGAAAGAGGGAAAATCGACCGTGGATATCTAAGGAAATAAGGGAGAGTATTAAATTGAAGGAAAAAGCATATAAAGTGGCAAAGACTGCTGGGAGATTAGAGGACTGGGAAATCTTTAGGGGGCAACAGAAAGCTATTAAAAAAGCTATAAAGAAGAGTAAGATAGAGTATGAGAGTAAACTTGCTCAGAATATAAAAACAGACAGTAAAAGTTTTTACAAATATATAAACAAAAAAGAGTGGCTAAGGTAAATATTGGTCCTTTAGAGGATGAGAAGGGAGTTTTAATAATGGGAAATGAGGAAATGGCTGAGGAACTGAGCAGGTTTTTTTTGGGTCGGTCTTCACAGTGGAAGACATAAATAACATGCCAGCGACTGATAGAAATGAGGCTATGACAGATGAGGAACTTGAGAGGATTGTTATCACTAAGGAGATAGTGATGGGCAAGCTAATGGGGCTAAAGGTAGACAAGTCTCCTGGCCCTGATGGAATGCATCCCAGAGTGCTAAAAGAGATGGCTCGGGAAATTGCAGATGCACTAGTGATAATTTACCGAAATTCACTAGACTCTGGGGTGGTCCCGGTGGATTGGAAATTAGCAAACGTGACATCACTGTTTAAAAAAGGAGGTAGGCAGAAAGCAGGAAATTATAGGCCAGTGAGCTTAACTTCGGTAGTAGGGAAGATGCTGGAATCTATCATCAAGGAAGAAATAGCGAGGCATCTGGATAGAAATTCTCCCATTGGGCAGACGCAACATGGGTTCATAAAGGGCAGGTCATGCCTAACTAATTTAGTGGAATTTTTTAAGGACATTACCAGTGCAGTAGATAACGGGGAGCCAATGGATGTGGTATATCTGGATTTCCAGAAAGCCTTTGACAAGGTGCCACACAAAAGATTGCTGCATAAGATAAAGATGCATGGCATTAAGGGTAAAGTAGTAGCATGGATAGAGGATTGGTTAATTAATAGAAAGCAAAGAGTGGGGATTAATGGGTGTTTCTCTGGTTGGCAATCAGTAGCTAGTGGTGTCCCTCAGGGATCCGTGTTGGGCCCATAATTGTTCACAATTTACATTGATGATTTGGAGTTGGGGACCAAGGGCAATGTGTCCAAGTTTGCAGATGACACTAAGATGAGTGGTAAAGCGAAAAGTGCAGAGGATGCTGGCAGTCTGCAGAGGGATTTGGATAGGTTAAGTGAATGGGCTATGGTCTGGCAGATGGAATACAATGTTGACAAATGTGAGGTTATCCATTTTGGTAGGAATAACAGCAAACGGGATTATTATTTAAACAATAAAATATTAAAGTATGCCGCTGTGCAGAGAGACTTGGGTGTGCTAGTTCAAGAGTCACAGAAGGTTGGTTTACAGGTGCAACAGGTGATTAAGAAGGCAAATGGAATTTTGTCCTTCATTGCTAGAGGGATGGAGTTTAAGACTAGGGAGGTTATGTTGCAATTGTATAAGGTGTTAGTGAGGCCACACCTGGAGTATTGTGTTCAGTTTTGGTCTCCTTACTTGAGAAAGGACGTACTGGCACTGGAGGGTGTGCAGAGGAGATTCACTAGGTTAATCCCAGAGCTGAAGGGGTTGGATTATGAGGAGAGGTTGAGTAGACTGGGACTGTACTCATTGGAATTTAGAAGGATGAGGGGGGATCTTATAGAAACATTTAAAATTATGAAGGGAATAGATAGGATAGATGCGGGCAGGTTGTTTCCACTGGCGGGTGAAAGCAGAACTAGGGGACATAGCCTCAAAATAAGGGGAAGTAGATTTAGGACTGAGTTTAGGAGGAACTTCTTCACCCAAAGGGTTGTGAATCTATGGAATTCCTTGCCCAGTGAAGCAGTTGAGGCTCCTTCATTACATGTTTTTAAGGTAAAGATAGATAGTTTTTTGAAGAATAAAGGGATTAAGGGTTATGGTGTTCGGGCTGGAAAGTGGAGCTGAATCCACAAAAGATCAGCCATGATCTCATTGAATGGCAGAGCAGGCTCGAGGGGCCAGATGGCCTACTCCTGCTCCTAGTTCTTATGTTCTTATGTTCTTATGTAAGTTCTTACTTTCATATCTGCCGTTGCTCTATATCCCTTACTATAAAACTATAAACCTGTACAGTTTAGCATGTATCTATAAAAATATAGGATCAACCAGTTGGGACTTTGGGTATTCTTCACTAAATGATGTTCTGTGGCAAAGATAACTGTAAATGTCAAAATCTTAAGGATTATAGCAAGGTAAATAGGCTTCACAGCAGTTCAGCTGCTTTTATATTGTGCAAGAAACACACAGACGCTGCTGGTTCCCGATACATGGGTCTTATGTAATTAGCAGCAAAACCCCAAGGTGCACTTGGAAAATTTCCAAGACTAGTCCCTCAAAGACCTTGTTAAAAAAAACAGGTCTCCCCAGTCACTGACTTCAGTGAATTCCACAAGTTTGCAGTTGCACAGCAGTTAACCCAATATAAAAGCTTTAGAGTGATTAAGAACATGTGGTGCAAAATGTTCAAATGATCCATCTGTCAGCTGAATTCATCTTAACAGTCGCTTCATCAACCTACTTAATGCAGATTTCTGACAAATATATTTTTCTTACTTTGCTTACATGACAGGCTGCCCAAAACATAATGTTTATTTCTATGGAATCCTCTGAAGGACCATTTTCCCCGAATTTACTTTGCAGAAAGGCAGTTGAAAATGTCACTTCAAACTGTTGTTCCTTTTTAAGTGCAGTTTAATTGAAAAGGATGATTACTCCTGGGAAAAGAGAACATTCTTAGGCTATCAACTTGCTGTTTACCAACACTATTTTGCAGTGATGATATTTAGGGAAAATAAGGGCCAATTTCCTGACTGTTAAAGATCCATATGAAAATCTACGCACTAGTGCAGTACATCACTCTGTATAGCTTAGAATAATAAACTTTAAGATGCCCTTTAAAATGATTAAATATTTAAAAAAGGTTAGTTAATAAAACTAAAGGCATTTTCCAGGAGACATTTCATTAGTTTATAAGCATTACAAACAGCATGCCACATAGATTTACTGAGCTTTTGCCAATCAAAGCAAGTGTTACATTTCAGCTCTACCTAAATTGATTGTAGACAGATTGGATTACTAGGGTCCTGGATTAGTGATATACAGTTATATGATGCATTTTTCCAAAATTGTGCAATATTATTAACATTCTACTTAGCATTCTAAAATTTTATTATATTATTCCATTATGTATCTGCTCTTAATTTCAACTTATTTTTGAAAATTGGGAATGTTAGAGGCCCTGATTTCTGCAGCTGTGTATACGAGTGGAAGGGAAGATAAAAAAAAAACCATTGACGGAAAGATGGAATGGGGAGTTTAGAGGCAAGCTTATGGCCTTGTTCAGAATTATATGTTTATGAAGTTACAATTTTCTTTTAGCATAGGAATGTAGGAATTCAGAACAGAAGTAGGCAATTGAACCCTTTGAGCCTGCTCTGTCATTCAACCAGATCATGGCTGATCTCTTCTTGTCCTCAAATCAACCTCCCCACCTGTTGCTCATATCCCTTTAACCCATTTTTTAATCAAAAATATATCTATCTCTTCATTGAAACCATTCAATGACTCAGGTTCAACCGCACTATGGGGCAGTGAGTTCCACAAATCACCGACCTCTGCGAGAAGCAGTTCCTCCTCATCTCGGTTCTAAACCTACCACCTCTCAACCTACATCAATGACCTCTCGTTCTAGATTTCCCCACAAGGGGGAATATTTGGTCTATATTTACTTTATCAATCCCTTTTAGTATTTTATACAAAGTACAGCATGAATTTGATTTGTAGCAATGCCTAAGAATATTTTTATAATTAGAATGTGACTGTGTCCAACTTTTTAGGAATTATAAGACATGAGAGAAAAGTTCTGTGTGATATCGTTGGTGAATGAAGAAAGTAGAAAATAGTCAATTAGGAATGAAAAAATGAAGAGACAAACACAACCAATTCAGAAAGTAAAAAGAAAACACAGGTTTGACAATCATAATATTGAAGGCATACCCAATTTACTTTATGTACATGGCATGGATTTTCTACATATGCTTTGCACAATTATATTACTTTGTTTACTTATATATTTAATATCAGAGTACGGAATGGTTAGTCACAATCCAAAACATCCATTGATATAAAGCAGCCTTCTACCTGCAGCCAACTTGGTTACATTTAGCTCCTTCAGCATTTAGCTGCAATTTCAGCCTCATAATGTGCCAACCATGACTCAATTAGTAGCAATCCCACTTCTGAGTCAGAGTATTGTGGTTCAAGTCTCACTTCAAGACTTGAGCACAAAGATCAATGTTGACATTCCTGTGCAGTACTGAGGGAATGCTGCAATATCACAGGAACAGTCTCTCAGATGAGACAGTATAAAGAGGTCCGGTCACCCCCCTTACATGTAACAAGATTGACATCTGCCATGTTTATCTGCAGTTAGTTTTGGGTCCATCCCCCCGAAGGTACATGGCTATCAACATGCAAAGAGGGTTCAATGAATATACTAGGCTGCTGATCGGGATCTCGTCGGCATGAGCCATATTCCAGAGGGTGATGAAACATATCCTCCGAGTGTTGCCACAACTGGTAGTTTACCTGGACGATGTGCTAATCACCGATTCCTCCGACCAAGAGCATCTAAATAACCTGGAGACGTGTTGTGCTGGTGCGAGGTGCGGGATCCACCTGCGGTGCAAAAAGTGCATGGTCCATGCAATTGAAGTGGTCTATTTGGGCTACAGAGTCGACATACACAGACTACATCTGGTGGATGATAAAGTTTGGGCCATTCGACAGGCACCCGTGCCAAGAAATCCCACAGAGCTGTATTCATTTTTGTGCCTGGCCAACTATTACGGGAAGTTCGTCCCAAATTAGCACGAACAGACTCAAAAACAGCTTCTTCTCCACTGTCACCAGACTCCTAAATGACCCTCTTATTGACTGACCTCATTAACACTACACCCTGTATGCTTCACCCGATGCCAATGCTTATGTAGTTACATTGTATATCTTGTGTTGCCCTGTTATGTATTTTCTTGAATTTTGTTTAATTCCCTTTTCTTTCCATGTACTGAATGATCTGTTGAGCTGCTTGCAGAAAAATACTTTTCACTGTACCTCGGTACACGTGACAATAAACAAATCCAATCCAATCCAATTTAGTGACAGTTTTGGCCTCGCTGCACCTGTTGTTGAAGAAGGGCGAGCGGTGGATTTGGGACATGCCATATCAGAGGACATTTGCCAAAGTAAAGCAGTGGCTGTCGTCTTCCCACTTGCTAACACAGTTAGACTCAGCAAAGCCCTTGTTGCCCAAGTGAGATACCTCGCCCCAAGGGATCGGAGCCGTATTGACACAGCGGATGGATGATGGAACCGAGTGGCCCATTGCGTTTTCTACACGCACGTTGGCAGTGGCGAGCCAAATTATGCCCAAATAGAAAAGGAAGGGTTGGCATTGGTGTTTGCCGATCAATGAGTCTACGAGCATACATTCAAAGCTTATACTGACTATAAACCAGTTTTGTAGTTATTCAAAGAGGACAAGGCAATTCTCCCGGTGGCGTCCGCCCACGTTCAAAGTTGGGCTCTCCTTTTGAAGGCATAAGAGTATGTTTTGGAGCGTCATACAGGGAAGGCTCCCCAAGCGGATACTCTCAGCCGCCTCCCACTGTCCACCAGCATGCCAACGGCAGCAGCATTTGACGAGGTAGTCGCAACCTTGCCTTTTATAGACTCGCTGCCGGTAACAGCAGCGCGAGTAAAGGCTTGGACACAGACGGACCCACTGCTGACCAGGGTGCGCTGCATCATGCTGTACGGGGCTCAGCACCGTGCCTTCCTGGAGGACCTAAGGGCTTTTACCACGATGGTGGCGGAACTCATCATAGTGGACAGCATCCTCCTGTGGGATTCCCACGTGTCATTCCCGAATGCGGCCAGAGGGCCATTTGGCAGGACCTCCACAGCGGACACCCAGTTGTCTCCAAAATGAAGATGTTGGCCCAGAACTACGTGTGGTGGCCTGGCATCGACACAGCGATCGAGAACTTGCCGAAAGTGTACACGTTACCAGAAGCATCAAAAGCTCCCACTGGCAACTCTACTTCACCCATGGGAATAGCTGGCCAGCCATGGTTCCACCTCCAAGTGGACTTTGTGGGCCCCTTCCAGGGGCAATGTACCTACAATGGATGCATACTTTAAACAGTTGGATGTACATCGGATGACTACGGCCATGTCGCGTACAACCACCGAACAACTCCGGCAGACCTTTAATGCTCACGGACAGGCGGAGGTCCTCGTGTCGGACAATGGCACCGTCTTCACTAATTTGAAGTTTGCGGATTTTATGAAGCAAAATAGAGTTCTTCATGTCCACGCCGTGGCCTATCACCTATCCTTGAATGGGTTGGCAGAATGTGCCGTACAGACTTTCAAACTAGTCTTGAGGAAATAGACTGCGGGCTCACCGAAAACCTGCCTTGCTCACTTTCTATTCCACCATAGGACCACACTGTACGCTACCACCGGGGGGACGCCGGTGGAGCTCTTGATTTGTCGTTGCTTGCTCACACAGTTGAGCCTCGTTTCACCGGACATCAGGAATAAGGTCCGTGACCAGCAGGAATGGACCAGAGCATAGCGAGCCAGGCCCGTGAGAGAATTTGCTGCTGGCGACTCCGTTTACGTCTGGAATTTTACTGACGAGGCATTGTGGATTCCAGGAACAGTTGTACAACACACTGGGCCAGTCTCATATACGGTGCAGGTGCAAGGGAAGGAATCAAATCAACACATGGACCATCACCGGAGCCGGGTGGAACAGGTACCCAAGGATCAACCACAGATCACGAGATTGGTATCCCTCCCTCTGGAGCAGTTGCCAGTGGCACCCAGTGAGGCGGCTGGACCCGGTGACTCAGAAATCCGGGAGCTTGGCCAGTCCAACCAGGAGTCGGACAGGGAGTTTTTGCCGACGGACATCATCGCAAGTCCAGGGGTGACCACTGAGCGACAGGCAGCAGAACCTCCCAGATGATCCACCAGGAAGCGTTAATCCCCTCCAGACCTGGAGCGGCGAGTGACAGATAATCAGCCTTTAACAAAGAGGGCAAAGGATTTCCCCTGGGATATAAATACCCCAGCCCAGGTGAGGGCTGGGTGTGGGAGACCCTTTGGGGAGTAGGAGGAGTGTAGAGAAACCTGAATAAAACCAAATTTGTTTGCTGCAGGCATCGCTTCTGAGTGGTCGCCTGCCTGAGACTTTACATTTTATTTGCCACTAAAAATGTTCCAAATAAGGTTGTTCCCGACAATAAAAATGTTTGGATTATCACAATAGCTGCATAAATAACTTACCTGAAAGCATTCTAGTATAAATCTCTATGCTCTAGGAACCTTTTGACAGATGGGTGGTACGAGTATTCACAACAGAAGTGCTTGCCTTAGCTTAATTATTAAACTGAGAGAACAAGAACTGCTTTGAAACCAGATTATAACAATCACCTAATATTTTTGCCTTTAGGAAAACAATGATTTGTTCTGTGGATTTCCAATATAAAAGCCTGATTAATCAAGCTGTTCCTGTTCTCTAATTGACATTTAAAAATTCTGAGAATACCCATCTTAAGCTCGTCTTGATACGGATGCCACTTTAGGAGACTCGAAACTTGGATCTGCAAGTTTGCAACTGGGATAGAAGCCAGCTTAGTCATCCAGAAATTAAACTAAAACAGCACCATTGTAATAGGAGAAAAATCACTGATAAACAGCAGGAATTATTGCACATATATAGAATATATATGTATGTTCTGAATTCTCCCTCTGTGTACTCGAACAGGTGCTGGAATATGACGACTCGTAACTTCATTGTATGTAAGCCTACTTGTGACAATAAAGGTTATTATTATTATTTTTATACAGTTGGCAAGAATAGTTTTAGATTACCAGTAGTGGCCCGTGCCTTCAACTATCTAGGTCCTCTGTTCTGGAATTCCCTCCCTAAACTCCTTTTCCCTACTGTGTTTTCCTCCTTCAAGGCATTGCTTAAAACATACATCTGTGATCACATTTTTGGTCAGACGTCCTACTAACTCTTTATGTAGCTTGGTGTCAAATTTAGTTTGGCAATGCTCATGTGAAGTGCTGTGGCACATTTTAATAGGTTAAATGTGCTGTATAAATACAAGTTGGGACACAATTTTTCAAGAATACGCGACAGCAAAAGGAGGTCCAGAAAGGAGCTTGAGAAAGGAATGCTAGTGGTCTCGAGCACAAGGACCAATCCCACTTCCTGGAAACACCTGCCAAATGTTGAAGATGTGGCTCTGGGATAGAACTCATCAGCCATACAAGGACCCATAGAACCCACGACCAGTGACATGGAGTTTTGAAGGTGGACAATCATACTCGTTAGCGACTGATCGTCAAAGAAGGTAGACGATTGTCACAAATTGTTCAAAGGTAAGGGGCAGGACCTTTCAGATTCTGGAAATTCCCGCCAGATGTCAATGAACCATTTGCTTGTCCGTCAAATTATCCGTCCCAACCATGCCGTTCCCGGTGGCGGGCAGGACCGGAAGATTTAGGCCAAGATTTTAACCATAACCAATGACAACTCGAAGCAGATTTTCATGAGGTTTCTTGAGTAGTGTATTTTTCTGTCCTTCACACGCTCTTCCCTCAAAAACTGCTGCCATCGACCTGAATACAGAATTATTTTTTTTACACGAATTAATGTGAGACATTAAAACAATATGTACAGAACTAAAGACTCAGGGCTGTGTGGCAACACTCAAAAAGCTTGCACCACTGTACAGATGTACAAAAATGTATAATGTAAGTATCGCTAGAAATTACCAGGACAGATCAACGTGATCACATCAGAATAGCGGCGAAGATGATCTTCCCTCCATCATAAGGTCAGAAATGGGGATATTCACAGATGATTTCACAATGTTCAGCAACATTCACAACTCCTCAGACACCGAAGCAGCCTATGTCCAAATGCAGCAAGACCTGGACAAAATCAGGCTTGGGCTAATAAGTGGCAAATAACATTTGTACCACACAAGTGCCATGCAATGACCATCTCCAACAAGAGAAAATCTTGCCATCTCCCCTTGATATTCAATGACATTACGATTGTTGAGTCCTCCATATCACTATCTTGGGTGGGGGTGGGGTTACCATTGACCAGAAACTGAATTGGACCATCCATATAAATACTGTGACAACAAAAGCAGGTCAGAGGCTGGGAATTCTGCGGTGAATAACTCACCTCCAGACTCCCCAAAATCTATCCAGTATCTACAAGCCACACGTTAGGAGTACTTTACACTTGCCTGGATAAGTGCTGCTCCACTCGAGAAGGTCAACATCACTCAGGACAAAACAGCCCACTTGATGGGCACCCCATCACTGGTATCAAAATTCTCCTTCATGCGAAGAGTGATCAATGCTTGAAACTGACACATGGTATGGTAGTAAAGGCCGAATGTAATCAGAACAGGGAGCTAACCCTCGTGCCCTGTCCAATACCAGTCCTTAATCAAAATCTCAAAAAAGGTTATCATCAAATTATTGTATGTGGGATCTTGCAGTGTGAAAAATTAGCTGCTCTATTTCCTACTTTGCCACAGAAACTACATTTCAGAAGTACATCATTATCTGTAAACGACATTGGGACATCTGAGGTTCAGCTATATAAATGCAAGTCCTTTTCCTTTGAAATAGCTTTGAGTAATTTAAGACTTAATTAAATGCTTCATGGGAGGGTGAAACAAACTCTTTCTTGATAAAAAGAAAGTTATCTTAACATAAATCTGGTTTACAAAACATTCCGTAAAAATGAACATGAATGACACAAATTGCTATTGTTAATTGTTCATCTATTGAAAACAGATATTTTACTACAAGCCAAATGTAATTATCAAAGGCACTTCTCAAATCGAAGAAAACCACAATTATATATTTATGGTTAATTCTGCGTAAAAGTTTTTCAAACAGGCATGGTTTCAGACGTTTACTGAATCCAAACCACAGTATTTGAAATATCACTGTACTTCAATGAACACAATAGAAAATGCATTTTTGTGGCTTAATACTATTGTTTAAAGACAATAAACAGGATAGACAGTCAAGAATTATTACCAGAGTACAATGAGGCAGTTTGAAAAAAATACGTGACATGTTAATAGTAGAACCATTGCTTGAGAATGTATTTTAACAGTGAAATAATTCATTACCTCACATCAGGGCCACAGTTAAAGCACCTCACAAAATAGCCGTTTTTGATAGTAGCATCTGTTCAGGCTTTTGTTTTTATAAAGCAATCCTAGATTTAAATAATGGCATAACTGAGAGTGTACAAAGGCTCCCAAGAGTTCTGGAAATCAGCCGAGATATAATTTTAAAGATAATTCTGGAAAAGAGCTAATCAGAGAACATGGTGATGATTGCAATTAGTAAGTGCTGAATGTGGTCAAAGAAGACAGCAGGTTAACTCTTTCCTTGCAGTTTGTGGCATGTGTTGATAATCGGCTGGGAGATAGGAGACAGAGGATAGTGTGGGGGTGGGGGGGGGGAGATTGTACTTTGGCAGGCAGTGTTCACTAGTGGTCTGTGATGGGGTCTCAGCCTTTCAACATATTTATCAATAATCTGGATGAGAGAGTAGAGACTTGCATATCCAAGTTTGCAGCTAACATTAAATTAGGAGGAATAATAAGTTGTGTAGATAAGAGCAGGGAGTTACAAAGGCACAAGGACAGGCTAAGTGAGTGGGCAAAACTGTGGCAGATGAAGTTCAATGTGGGAAAGTGTGGATCTAGTAAAGAAAAATCAGAACATTTTCTTAACAATTAAACAAATCACTTAAAGCTAATGTACAAGAACAAAAAGTAATCAAAAAGGTGAAGAGTGTTGGTCCCTACTTGAATGCAAACCATCTTCCTGAACCACTTTCTCTCCACCCACTCCAACAATCATAGAATTTACAGTGCAGAAGGAGGCCATTCGGCCCATCGAGTCGGCACCGGCTCTTGGAAAGAGCACCCTACCCAAGGTCAACACCTCCACCCTATCCCCATAACCCAGTAACCCCACCCAACACTAAGGGCAATTTTGGACACTAAGGGAAATTTATCATAGCCAATCCACCTAACCTGCAAATCTTTGGACTGCAGGAGGAAACCGGAGCACCCGGAGGAAACCCACACACACACGGGGAGGATGCACAGACTCCTCACAGACAGTGACCCAAGCCGGAATCGAACCTAGGACCCTGGAGCTGAGAAGCAATTGTGCTATCCACAATGCTACCATGTTGTCCCCAACAAACACTAGAAGCTCATGAACGTCTTTGTCACTAAGATTGAGACAAGCCAATCAGCTGCCTCTGTAGCATCCTTCCCTTTCACTAGCTTCCTGGCCAAATTTTCTTCAATACTCCCTCCTGCCCTAGCCCTGAACTCAAATTTTTCTTTAGTTTCTCTCCCATTTACTCTCATGCCCTCTCTGAGCTCAGCTTGCCCATGAGACATACCTCCTGTTCCCATAATCCTACTCCCACTAAACTGATCACCTAACTTCCCCCCCTTGTTTGCCAATACTGTAAAGGTTTCTCTCATTTCAAGTCTTATTCCCTCTCCTATAATTCTGCCGTCATCAGACTTCTCCTCAACAAACCAACCCCTCACCCAACCAGCCTTGAAAACTACCACCTCATCTCCAACCTACCTTTCCCCTCCAAAGTCCTTGTTGCCACCTCCCATATATGTTCCAATTTTCCCCTGAATTCCATTTTTGAATCCCTTCAATCAGGTTACCACCTGCCACGGTACCAAAACAGCTCTTATCAGTCACTAATGCTTTTTGTGTGTGACTGTGACAAAGGTTGACTTTCCCTCCTCCTTCTCAACCTATCTGCAGCCTTTGGCATGGCTGATCACACCAACCTCCTTCAGTGCCTTTCCACTGTCATTCAGCTGAATGGGACTGCTCTCACCTGTTTCAATTCTCATATATTTAATCTTACCCAAATAAACACTTGCAATGGCTTCTGCTCCTATACCAATACCTCTACTGACCCCCTAAGATTGATCCTTGACCCTTTCCTATTTCTCATCTACATGCTGTCCTTCAGCAATATCATCCGAAGGCACAGCGTTAGTTTACACATGTACGTGATGACATCCAACTCAACCTCACCAACACCTCTGTCAATTCCTCCCCTATTGCTAAGTTATCAGACTTCCGAACCAATATCCAATACGGGATGACCAAACATTTCTTCCAATGAGATACTGAGAAGACTAAAGCCATTGTTTTTGATCCCCACTACAAACTCTGTTCCCTCAGCATGCTGTCCTTGGCAACTGTGATTGAATCAGTCTTGGTTTCACATTAGACCACAAGATGAGATTCTGACCTCATGTCCGCGCCATTACTAAGACTGTCTTTTCCACCTCCATAACATTGTTCGGCATAATCCCTATTTCAGATAATCTGCTGTTGAAACCCTCATTCATGCCTCTGTTTCCTCTAGACTTGACACTTTTAGCACAGCGCTGCCTGGCCTTTCACATCGTACCCACAGTAGGCTTGAGGTCATTCAAAATTCTGCTGCCAGTGTCTTAACTCACAGCACGTTTTGGTCCCTTAGAACATTAGTATTCGCAGTCAATCAATGTTGTGATTTTAAAATGCTATTTTTTTCCCAAATCCCTCCATGGCCTCGCCTCTCCTTATCTCTGTAATCTCTTCTAACCCCACTGTTACGATCCCAGACCAGACCCAAACAGTGTCTTAGATACTGACTGAAACCCCTATGGACTGTGTGGAGTTTGCACTTTCTCCACGTGTCTGCGTGTGTTTCCACGGGTGCTCCGGTTTCCTCCAAAGATGTACAGCTGAGGTGGATTGGGCATGCTAAATTGCCCTTTAGTGTCTAAAGGGATAGGTGAGGTTGCTGGGTTACGAGGATAGGGTGGATGCGTGGGCTTAAGTAGGGTGCTCTTTCCAAGGGCCGGTGCAGACTGAGTGGGCCGAATGTCCTCCTTCTGCATGGTCGGGATTCTATGATTCTATTTTAAGACTGTGCGGAAAGAATGATTTTCTCCAGGAGTGATTGCATGAAAAACAAGCTGGTGGCATTTCTAAAACAAAACATTTATTAGAAATACAATATCAAACTTTTAACTTCACACCCTAAAAATCTCCCAACAAGAGAAATATTGCAATTTCCACCCTTTCCTAAATAAAAGCCCATCACTTAGAAAAAGCTTTTCATGCCTTGGTTTGCTCCTTATACCAACTTTGGCACTGTGATGAAAGATTCAAGAATTTGGTGAAAAAGATAGTCAAATAAAGTAAAGTAAGAAGTCTTACAACACCAGGTTATAGTCCAACAGGTTTGATTCGAATCACTAGCTTTCGCAGTGCAGCTCCTTCCTCAGGTGAATGAAGAGGTGGGTTCCAGAAACACATATGGACAAAGTCAATGGTGCAAGACGATACTTTGAAGTTTAACACTACCCTCCACATAGTTCACAATATTTCCAAGTGTTGTGCCTTTGTGTTTTGTTTCATCTGCACATTTTGAAATTATGTCCAGTACACCAAAGTCTAGGTGGTTGAAATACATCAAGAACAGCAGGGATCCTAAATTCAATTCATGGGAAAACTCCTGCAACACTTGTGAATTACATCTTGTAATTTTAATGCTAGAGATATGAAACAAACAATAAGTGCACATCACATTTTGTTTGCACCATCTGGCCACAATAATCACTCAAATTACTTTCTGAATTATTTTCTTTATCTGCTGTTACTTTCCCAGGGTAACTAAAATTTCAATTTTGTAAAGTATGGGTTTGAACAAAACTGTATCCCCTGTTTTGTGTTTTCGATATATTCTTTAAAGTTTATACTTGACGTTCTCAGCCACTTCCAATAACTGGACTTGGATTTGGAATGTGTGCTGAGCTGAAATGCGATTGTACATTCCTGAGCATCTGCAGTGCATTCCCCAGGATGCATTAGCACTAATCAGTCAACCGTACTGAAAGAATTTTTAACCAACTTCATGGTACACTGAGAACATGATAAGCCCACTTTTGTTTCTTTCTTCAGCTTACCTGGATGAATGGGGGGGACCAGATGTGTTGGGGTGTCAGACAAATTTTGGAGGGGAAGAGATGGGAGAAGCCATCATTAACAAGAATAATCCAGAGGTACAAGGGTACTATTTACTTATAATAATATAATATTTATTGTCACAAGTAGGCATACATCAACAATGCAATGAAGTTATTTTGAAAAGCTCATAGTCGCCACATTCCGGCGCCTGTTCGGATCCACAGAGGGAGAATTCAGAATGTCCAATTCACCGAATAGCACGTCTTTCGGGACTTCTGGGAGGAAACAAGAGCACCCGGAGGAAACCCACGCAGACACGAGGAGAACGTACAGACTCCACACAGACAGTAACCCAAGCTGGGAATCGAACCTGGGACCCTGGAGCTGTGAAGCAACAGTGCTACCCACTGTGCTACTGTGCCGCCCATATTTACAAAGTCATACTGGTCTGTTGTTCAATAAAAATCAAATCATTTTAAAGAAGCAGGCATTTTGGCCTGACTTTACAGCACAGAACTGCCAATAGGTCTTGTTTGAAGTCTTTGCCAAGCGCCACAGAGCATGAGGTTGTGTGATTATGCGTATGTGCATGTTAAAATCAGCACAGGGTTAAAAAAAATGCATTTTAGATATAGCATTTTTTAGCTTTTACACTGAGCAGCAATCAAATTATAGATGATGGTGTTTATGGTTATGTTTGCTTCATTTAAATGTTACTGCATAAAATGACATTATCATTGACATAACCATGGCTGCAGAATTGTTGTAGTTTGCTTTCCAGTCATAAGAATACTTAGAAAAAGGAAAAAGTCTCCAATCCTCAAAATCATGACTTTAAATTTCCTTTCATATTTATTCCCTCCAATTAAGGTCTTGGATCAGCCTCTATGTTCTGAATTCCAAGACAAAACTTGCATTAGTCAAACTGCAATATCAAAATTCTTCAATTTACAACACAGGGGATGACCTAAAGGCTTTATGCCAACTTGCACTTTTAAAGCACTTTAGCAAGAACATTCTAAAAGGTACTTCACTCTGTGGGTTCATCCAGGTGGAAGAAAGATAATTTAGGTAGAGATGACCAATTGTCATGGTTGAAGAGATAAGTTTAAAGGAGACTTCTGGAGGTGGGAAAAGATGGAACATGGCAGATGGGCATTGAGAGGAGAATACCACAGTGTTTAAGGACAGAGCACTGGCAGGGGAAATACAAAGCAGACAATCATTTGGGAAGAAAGGGGTGTGAGACGGAATGGGTGGGTTGAAGGAGGTTCCAGAGTTAGAATAGAGTGAAATGGTTGAGGATTTGTGAGCAAGGACAATGATTTTGAAATAAGGGAGGCAATGATGGTCAATGAGGACAAAGATGATAAATGAGTTGAGCTTTGTGCGGGGCAGGACACCATGCCTGCGGAACTCAGGACAAGTTGATATTCATGATGGTCAGAAGAAGCACATACCCCTTGCATTATCCTGCTAAATCATTTTTTTTTTTTTTTTTTTTATCCTGCTAAATCATGATGGTCAGGAGAAGCACATACCCCTTGCATTATCCTGCTAAATTTTTGAAAGATAATTTAATTCTCAAATCATTCCTCTCCTTTCAATGATGTCACCTATTCAGCTATCATGATGGGGTGGTGAAGGATAGGAGCCCAAATCACTGCTGTTTAATTGTGATTCAGTTTTAGGAATAACACGTTTCTTGGCATGCTTTAAAGATTGCCTTAGACTCTACCGCTTTGAAGGAAGAGCTATTTAAATACCTTCATGACCGTGATGCCCAAATCCTATGAATTAATAAAAAGTTAATTGCACCAAAGTAAGAAATTAATTGATTAAATCAATGCTTAAAAAATATCCATTGTTAACATCAATAAACACAAAGCATGATAGCTTGCTGAAAAATACATCTGTTGGCTTTTCCAATAGAATAATTGGAGAATGGATAAAGTGTGAGTGAATGAGTAAGTGAGAGAGAGAGCCAGTTTGCAAGAGCTTCTGGTGTATCGGCGGGAGAGTGAAAAAGGATGAACAAAATAGAGAAGGGAGTGAAAAAGGGTGAACAAAATAGAGAAGGGAAGGAAAAAGGATGGGAGAAGGACAGGGAAAAAGAGGACGGGATGGGAAAGATTAAAGAGTTAAAGGATTACAATAAATGTACATCTATCGTTTATCTTCCCCAAAATGTAGGTCCCTTCAAACTTGAAAAAGATGATTCGGCACAATCCCTGGTACAACTTTCCTCCCCGCCTGGCTGCTGTGCTTTTAGCTACCTATGTCCTAAACTTTAAAAGTCCCCCCCCCCCACTCAATCATTTCCTACAATATCCAATTTAGAAGCCATCTCTGCTCTTGGTCACCCTTCCAACTATCTGATTCGTTGGCTTGGCAGCTGAAGCATTTTTGGACTTTTCCCATGTTAACAGCACTATAAATGCAAGTTGTTATATGCATGGTTCGAAAGGATGAAAGTCAGGCAATAGTGAAGTCTTAGTAACGGATAGTTATCAAAGGAGACTCACTGAACTAAATGCGTTTTTTTCTATATAAACAGGATTGAGAGGATCAAAGTACTGAGATGAATGGACAGTGTGGATGTATTCAGGTTACTTAAGTGAAACAGTGAACCAAAAACTAGAAGACAAGAAATAAAATTTAAGAAAAGCCTCAAGTAAGACATCAGGTTAAAATGAGTTTTTTCTGCATGATATTTGGATCTGTGGATTACATTCCGAGTTAAGGTGGATAATCCTGAGAAAATATACTTTATAAAAAAAAGTTGGCTAAGTATCTGGCTCGGAACAGCGTTAAGGGTTATAGGAGAAGCAGAATCTGATGATTCAATACGATGTGAAACTAATGAATCAGTCAGAGCATGTTGAGCTTGGGAACAATTAGCAGAATGGTTGGCTTACAGCCTGAAAGACAGAAAGCAGAGAATAGAGATAAGGGGTAGCTATTCAGAGTGGCAAAGAGTGGAAAATGGGGTCCTTTTAGGGTCAATGCCTAAACCACTGCTGTTCACAATTTATATGAAGAATTTAGAACTTGGAATTAAAAACACAATTTCTAAATTTGTGGGAGGCTAGTCAACATGGAGGAGTACTGCAACAAATTACTATTATTAAAATTACAGAATGAGCATACAATTGACAAATTAATTGTAACACAGGTAAGTGTGACACATTATATTCTGATAAAAAATATCATATAATATTTGGAAAATAATCTAAATGGATTAGGGGAGCAAAGGGATTTGGGAATACAAATACACGAGTCATTAAAAATACAGATGCAACTCCCAGTGGGTTAGAATGGAGAAGAGTCTATGCAGGGGGTTGGGGTTGAGGGTATTGGCAACACTGCTGCTCCTGATGGGCCCAGGAAAATACTCAGGGAGTCCGGTGGTGGCGGCGACGCTCAAGATCTGGAGGCAGTTGCGCCAGCACTTTAGGTTGTGGGCGGGGTCAAGGGAAACGCCGCTTCGAGGGTATCATAGATTTGAATCAGGGAGGTGGGATGGGAATTTTTGGAGATGGGAGGAGAGGGGAATTAGGGTATTAAAGGATTTGTTTCTGGGAGGCTGGTTTGCGAAGTTGGAGGAGCTGGGAGAGAAAATATGGGTCAGGGCAGGGGGAGATGTTTTGAAATATACTAGTGTGAAATTTTGCCAGGAAGGAGAAACAGAGCTTTCTGATTGCACCGGCCCCCACACTGTTGGAAGAGATATTGACACAGGGGATTGGAGAAAGGGGTGGCATGGCGATCTATGGGGTTGTTCTGGGAAAAAATAAGGTATCACTGGATGGGATTAATGCAAAGTGGGAGGAAGAATTGGGGGAGGGCATGGAGGAGGGGTTGTGCTATGGAGGGTGAATGTGTCAACTTTGTGCGCGAGATTGGGGCTGGTACAGTTGAAGGTGGTGTATAGGGCACACCTCACAAGGGCCAGGATGAGGCGACTTTTTGAGGGGGTGGAGAATGTTTGTGAACTCTGTGGGTGTGGGGGAGGGGGGGGGGGGGGAGAAGAGAATAATGTACATATGTTTTAGCCCTGCCCAAAACTGGATGGATATTGGATGGAGGTCTTTTAAGGTAATCTCAAAAGTGGTGCACGTGAGACTCTAATCAGGGGCGGGATTCTCCCCTACCCGGCGTGACGGAGGGTCCCGGTGTAGGGGAGTGGCGCCAACCACTCAGGGGTCGGGCCTCCCCAAAGGTGGGGAATTCTCCGCACCTTTGGGGGCCAGCCCCGCGCCGAAGCGGTTGGCACCAGAAGACTGGCGCAAAAAACCGGCGCCCCCGGCAGCGGGGCTGGCTGAAAGGCTTTCGCCGGCCGGCGCATGCGCGATGTGGGGTTCTCTTCCGCTTCCGCCATGGCGAAGGCCGTGGCGGCCGCGAAGGAGAAATAGTGCACCCAGGGCACTGGCCCGGAGTCTGAGCGGGGGGCCCCGATCGCGGGCCAGGCCACCGTGGGGGCACCCCCCGGGGTTCGATCGCCCCCCCCCCCCCAGGAACCCGGGGCCCGCTCGCGCCGCTGATCCCGCCGTTCCAGAGGTGGTTCAAACCTCGGCGGCGGGAGAGGTCTCCCAGCGGCGGGACTTCGGCCCATCCGGGCCGGAGAATCACCGCAGGTGCCTCTCCGATCGGAGTGGCGAGATTCCCGCCACCGCCACTTCCCGGGTGGCGGAGAATCTCTGCCACGGCGGGGGTGGGATTTTCGGCGGCCCCAGGCGATTCTCCGACCCTGCTGGAGGTCGGAGAATTTCGCCCCAGGTCTCCTAGAAGCTGGGGTGCTGGATTGGCTGGGGCTGGAAGTGGGTGCAGAGGCAGATGTCTTAGCCTTCGCCTCGCTGATTGCCCGAAGGGGGATTCTATTGGGGCTGGGGGCGGCTTCTCCGCCCTGTACCTTGGCTTGGCGGGGGGACCTGCTGGAGTTCTTAACGCTCGAGAAAGTAAAGTTCGAGTTGAGGGGGAGGATGGAAGGGTTGTACAGCTCATGGGCCTTGTTCATCATGCATTTTCATAAATTGGATGACATCGAACATTAGGGGGGGGGGTTGGAATGTAAAAATGAACGATGATTCCTTTCATTGGTGTTTTGCATTGAAATTGTTCGGAGCAGTTTGAGGGTGGGTGGGATGAAGGGATTGTTGGCTTGGGGATTGCCATTCTATTTGTTGTTATTGTTAATTATTTGTTGTTGTAAATATGATGAAAATGTGAAAAAGGAGAATAAAAATATTTTTAAAAATAGAGATGCAATTTAATGAGACCATAAAAAAGCAAACCAAGCATGTGGGTTTATTGCTCTAGTGATAAGAGTTGAAAAGTCGAGAATTTATGCTAACCCTGTATCAAACCTTGGTTTGAACACAGTTATGTACTTTCTGGTTGCCAGATTATAAAAAAGAATATAAAGGCTATTTAGGAGAGTTGAGGAAACATTTCCTCACTCAAAAGCTTGTGAATGTTTGGAAATTTCCACCCCAGAGAACAGTAGATATTCAGTACATGGATATATTCAAGACAGAAATTGATACATTTTTGGATACTGAGGGAATCAAGGAGGATAAGGGTGGGAGGATGGTGGAATACTGGGATCAAAGATCAGCCAATATCTTATTAAATAGTGCAGCAGGCCATTGGGCCCAGTTTAGCTCCTATTTCTTATGTTCTTATACACTAGAAAGGCTTCAAAAAAGATCTACAAGGATGACACCAGAAATGTGAGGTTATATCAATCAAGGAAAGATAAACAGATTAAGTATATTTTGTCTTGAGAAGAGGAGACGGAGGAGTGACCTAATAGTGGTCTTTACAATTCTGAAAGGTTTTAATAGAGTAGTCACAGAATGAGTATTTTCACTTGTGCAAAAAAGACCATCACTATAGTCACCAAGCTAGTCATCAAATAGGGAATTCAGAAGATCTTTATCCAGAGAGCGGTGAGAATGTTGAAACAAATTACCACAGCGAGTAGTTGAGGTGAGCTCTTTGGATGCATTAAAGAATGAGTTAGATAAGCATATGAGGCAGAAGGAAACAGAGGGTTATGTTGATAGAGTTAGATGAGGAAGTATTCGAAGGTATCCGCGTGAAATGCCAGCATGGACTGGTTGAATCAAATGTCCTATTTCTGTACTGGATATTTTATGCAAATCTACGTAACATAATAATTACACATGGAAATGTCATGCCAGTAACATAAGCTGTACGGTCTGACACACTTGATGCTCGATTTCCCTTTGGGAGCAGGTTAAAATGTAACTTTTCTCAGATGGTTCATAAGTTTGGAAGGGATTCATAACACAGTGGATTATCTGCCGAAGTAACTGGCTTGATGGGCTGGATAATCTCTTTAATGCTCCATGCTAATGTTCTTTTATAAAACCTAATTTATCCCAACTCAGTATTAACTAGCACTTAAACATATACATTCTTTAAAAATAGTACTGAATGAAAAACAGACATCTAAAAATAGATCATGAAGAATCAGCAATTACAGTGGTTTATTATAAGCTATGAGAAAACCATCATAACTTGCTCACCACTGTATGGCTCATGAGTTACGAGACTTTCATACTCACAAAAAGGCTTTAGTAATCACTCAATTTCTAAGTTATTGTTTATGTAATTCAATCAAAGTATTTGGATGATATTATGAATTGCAAGAGCCAAGCAGAAGCAGTTTATAATCACCATATCATCAAGTTTGAATGACATCTTTATGGAAATGTTGGTCATGTTCTGTTGCTAAGTTGAGCTCTGACTAATATAGTGCAATCACTTCTGTCTTTTGATGCGCATGCACCTGGCAGAGACTTCAAAGTGGAGCTCTGGCATGTATTAGGTGCTGTGACCGCTGCCAGATTTGATGCTTGCATTGACCTTGTATTTTACTGCAAGAAGGGTATTCTAGCTGGCTGCGGTATTTAACTGAATGTGTGCATGTTATACAACAGGTACTATGGTATACTAGTGGCTTTTTACAATTGGTTTAATCAAATAGAAATCCAGCTGGGAAGTCCTGGAAAACAGATGAGAATGATGTCTGTTGGAAGTGCACCTCTTATACTGAGGAAAGGGGATGTGGTAAATGTCTGATAGTTCAGTGATTCAGTTGTATGTGGTCTGTCTATGCATAAATATTATAATACGCAACAATAAATTTAGAAAATTCCAAGTTTTAACTTGGATTCATTTACGAACTTAGAAACAGAGATGTGTCCATTTATGTAAGTTTACATTCATATACTTTGATGTATTAATTTATGCTCATATTTCAAAATATCAATAAGATTTGGAAAAACTACATTGTGTCCAAAAATAGTGCTTGTTTGTGGCAAAGAATAGTTATCTCTCTTACTTCACAAATATAAACCAGCCTCAACCTCTTGTTCATACGCTGATGCTTGAGGGGCAATCCCTTTTCCAGATATCTATTAGAGTATGATAGGACAGACAAGTATTATATAATAACTGTAATTTGTAGTGTTTAACATGTTACCATTTATTCTGACAAATATTCACCTGACATCCTTTATGGCAAATACTGAATATTCTTCTGGTGGGTTTAAGGCCTCACTCGGGCCCGGATTATTACTGGTCTCCATAAACAGAGACCAGGCGTGATGGCCGTAGCAGGATAGGCTCACTTGGGGGGGGTGGGTTGATGACTCTATGCACATAAGGATGGATGGGTGTGGCGCAGGGCCACCCTCATGTCGGGGTGGTTGGGTGGGGGGGGGGGGGGGGGGGAGCATGCGCTTTTAGTGATGGGGGACAGGAAGGTTATCCCTCCAGGGTCGAGGATGTTGCCTGTGTCTACATGGCGGTTGGGGGTTGGGGGGGGGGGGGGGGGGGGGGGGGGGGTTGGATGCGATATCTGTGTGTGGAGGGGGTGTGGGTCAACCCTCAACCTCACTTTGAGATCTGAGCACTCTTTAAAAATGGCGCCCTGATCTATGAGTAACTGGTTTTGCCCGCGGGTTTAGTTCCCCGCTACAGAAAAAAAAGCTTGAAGTGTGGAATGTATTGGTGAGATCTCCCCAAGTTCCCACAAAATGACATAAGTGTGGGAGAATACGGGTCTGGATCGCACCCAAACAAACAATGCAAATCATCCCACCAAACCCGCCCAAAACCACACTGTCACTTTTTGGGAGAATAGGCCCATAGTAATTATAGGTTACTTAACACATCTAAATGTTTCCTGTTCATCAAATAACTGAGCACATCCTTTTAATATACAGTTTGGCCCAAACTGCAGGCACAAGATCATACAGGTATAATGTTAACTGAATGTAAACCAGATACCTATTAGTTAATGTCGATTGATCTTCTAAACTTTTGTAATGATGGTGATTCATTCCACTCTGGCTCTGTAGCTTTCCTGGCTAGTCCTCAATCAATCAGCAAAGAGCATTTGTACTGCTACAAAACAGCTGGACACCAGCCTCCAAAACTGAATCTCATCCATATATTCATAGTAAAAATATTTGTAAATGTTACGTCCTGTCTAAGACAAATTACCACTTAAGATAGATAAGCACTGAATGTCGTAAGCAGCTTCCACCATCCGTGCTTTCTCCTGGCCAGGTTCAACGAAAAATGGAACACATGAATCTGAATGTTTACAAAACCCTTACTGCAAGGTTACTCTAAACAGAACCGAAGCCAACTGCATTGCTGCATGAAACACTTATACCTCGAGTTTTGAACTGAATTGTATCAAAAGCTCAATTTAGGCTCAACAGTTTCTATAACTCTAAAATGAGTCACAGAAAGCTTTCAATATTCACCATAGTTCAACAATGAATCACAAGAGGTGCCATGCACATGAAAAAGTAAAACAATGGTAAAACAAAATGGGCTCAAGTTAATGGCTGACAACATGGACGAAGTAATATTTTAACAAGCCCTTCAGGCAAAGCTTTGATCACACACATACTGACTTTGCCCTCAGCTAGTAAATCATCCTAAACTATGCATAGTTTTATCTCTTGGCCCAGATCCTATTACAGGTACAATTGTCTCTTGTACTAGGTTGCGTTGACCATGACAAGCACAGAGTCGAATATATTTCCTATTTTGTTTGTCAGTGGGCAATTTGGGGCATTAATTATTATAAAATTATCTTGAAATCAAGAGAAATAAATTTAGGCCCATACCGCTGTAATATACCAGATGAACTTCAGTGAAAAAAATCTGTGATGCTGTATTTTATTCAAACAACTAAAAAAAACAGCTACTTTGTAAGTTGGCTTAGATATTTAACAGTAACAACCATTTTCAAAAATGCTTGTAATTACAAAGAATTTCATTGTACATTGTGGTAAAGGGGAGGCTTATTGCTGACTTTAGATTAAGGCAGGCATAATATCTGTACAGCAACATGCACGTTTGACTCAACATTAAGATCAATTCTTGGACTACAATTATGATTAGCAGTCAAAATGTAACATTGATTCTTGTTCTGAAAATGTTAACTTTTAACTTTCAGGAAAAGCTGAGAATAAAATGTACATTCATGTAGTCAGGAAAACCAGATAGCTAATGAGGAATAATGTAGTTGGAAAAATATAAACCTACAAACTCAATTAAAAAAAGAAAGACTTGCATTCTTTTGTACCTTTCAAGACCTCAAAATGTCCCAAATAACTTTACAACCAATGATACTTTTGAAGTGTAGTCACCATTGCAATGTAGGAATTGAGATCAACAATGAGATAACTCATCAACAATGAGATAACAACAATTTATGTAGATAGCACCTTTAAAGAAACGATAATGATGTTTAAGGGGCATCTTGACAAATACAGGAATAGGATGGGAATGGCGGGATACGGACACCAGAAGTGTAGAAGATTTTAGTTTCGACGGTCAGCATGGTCGGCGCAGGCTTGGAGGGCCGTAGGGCCTGTTCCTGTGCTGTACTTTTCTTTGTACTTTGTTTGTTCTTTGACCGGTATCAAAGGGCTTCACACGAGCGTTATCAAACATAGTATGGTCCCGAGACATATACGGCAATATTAGGTCAGATGACCAAAAGCTTGGTCAAAGAGATAAATTTTATGAAGAGTCATAAGAGGGAAGTGAGGTAGAGAAGCGGAGAGGAGTAAGGAAGAAATTCCAGAGCTTGGGGCCTGGAAAAATGAAGGCATGACCACCAATGGTGAAACAATTATAATTGGGAATGCACAAGAAGCCAGAATTAGAATAACGTAGTTATCACGGATGATTGTGGGGCTGGAGGAGATTACAGATAGTTAAAGGGAAGGTCACCGAGCGATCTGAGAACAGGGATGAGAATTTTAAAATCAAGACATTAGACCAGGCGTCAATGTAGGTCAGTTTTACAGCGGGTAGAATGTGAGAGTGCGTTGGAATAGTCAAGTGTAAACAAAATAAAAGCTGCATGAGGGCTTCAGAAGTATGATAAATGTAGATAATATTGTATATTATATTCCATATTTGTGGCAGTATGTCTGCTAAAGCTGTCATTAATTAAACAGTCGTAAAGATGAAGCAATCATTCATTTCAACCACTTACTTAGTTACTGATAAAGGGCAAATGGAACATTGTTATATTTTGGATGGTTCTCAGGAGTGTAGATATAGGAGGGATTATATTTAATCCTAGCTAAGAAAGTCATGGAATTTATTGGGATACAGATGATGTAATCAATGAAAGGAGCCAGGTCTGTCTGTAGTTTTGCAGTCTGTTATAAGATTTTAAGTTTAACAGCAGTTTACCAGAGGATTTGAGTCTGACAAGACAGAGGTGTATTGGACCTGCTCTTGAAAGGATCTCTCTCTAAAAGTATCTACACAGATAAATATGTAACCTGTTTTGTTAACTTTACTTATAAGTGGCATTTGAATTGTATTGGGTTGCTTAACTGGAATAAGGATTTGTGACGGGTAAGTCTTGCCTCACAAATTTGATTGAATTCTTTGAGGAGGTAAGTAAGTGTGTAGATGAAGGTAGAGCAGTTGATGTCATTGTAGTGAATTATAAACACTAATAATCCACACTCTATTGTACAACATGTGTTGAGCCTGTACCTTGTACTAGATCGTGTGTAGTTGCGCGGCTCTACCCATAGGGGGAGATGAGGAGCTTGTACTGGGCTCCACCCTTGACTCCACCCATGGCTCCTCCCCCTAACTGGAAATATAACGGTTGCTGTTGTGAGCCTGCCTGCCAGTTCATCTAGAGTTCATCTCGTCACAGGCAGGCTCTGTTGTAAGACGATTAAAACAACTGTTCGCTTCTAACCACGTGTCGCGTGAATTGATGGTCTCATCAATTTAATCGTCTTAAGAAACAGTAAGGAATGACCATGGAATCAGCCCTCAAAGCTGATCGACTGGAACTCGACCCACATGATGCAGAGGCGAAAGAAATCTTTTCACACTGGCTCCGATGTTTTAAGGCCTACCTGGCTGAAGCCAGCACTACAGAAACTACGGAGGAGCAGAAACTCAGCCTACTGCACGCAAGGGTGAGCCATCGTATATCTACTCAACTTAATTGTACCGGCTCATATACAGAGGCCCTGGCCCTACTCGACAGAATGTACGTGAGGCCAGTCAATGAGGTCTACGCGCGCCACGTTTTTACTACTCGCCGCCAGCGCCCCACAGAATCGCTAGAAGAATTCCTAAGAGACTTACAAACCTTATCCCGGGACTGTAATTACCAAGCTGTAAATGCTTGGTAACTTGGTAACATAGGGAACTCGCTGTCCACGATGTATTTGTTGCAGGCCTCAGATCCAATTACGTGCACCAGCGTTTGCTTGAGAAGGGGGCCCAAAATTTAGAAGACACTGTAGAACTCGCTACTACTATGGAGGTCTCGTTCCGCAGCGTCACCTCGTTCCCCGAGGACTCCGTGACCCCGTCATGGGCCCCCGACCAGCGACTACTCCAGGCCTGCGCCGCGCGGCCACCCAGCCATTATGCTACTCCAGCCTGCCACTTTTGTGGCCAGCCCCAGCACTCGCGGCAGCACTGCCTGGCCCGCAACGCGACCTGCAGCAGCTGCGGTCGCAAAGGACACTAAGCCAGAGTATGTCTGGCGAAGAAAGCTCCAGCCTCAAACCCTCCCACAGCCCAGAGCACTCGCTCCCTGAATTCGCAGGCCCGCAGGCCCCGTAACGCTGCGGCCTGTACTCCGACTCCGCCCCCACCCACCACGTGCGACCCATGGTGGCCGCCATCTTGGCAAACTCCCACCACGCGGCCGGCCACGTGCGACTCATGGGGGCCGCCATCTTGGTCGCCATATGCCTCGCCGCCCACCACGTGCGATCCATGGGGGCGGCCATCTTGGGCTCCATCCTCTCCAAACTCAGCAACCCAGATCGAAGATTGCGACCTCAGCGGGCATTCATCACGGGGCCACTCCAGCACAGCTGATCGAGCCGCCGACTACCCACAACTCAGCGCGGTCACGTTGGACCAGTCACGTCCGAAACACCTCCGCAACTCCATGATGACCGTTAAAATCAACAGGTACAGTACACCGTGCCTCTTCGACTCCGGGAGCACCGAGAGCTTCGTACACCCAGATCTGGTAAGACGCTGTTGGCTTCCTGTTTTTCCTGCACGGCAAACTATCTCCCTCGCTTCGGGCTCCCACTCTGTTCACCTCCAAGGGCGCACCATCGCGACCCTAACGATCCAAGGCGCTAGCTACTCTAATTTTCAACTATACGTCCTGCCCGAACTCTGCGCCCCACTCTTACTGGGACTCGACTTCCAGTGTAACCTCAAAAGTCTCACCCTCAGCTTCGGCGGACCCCTACCCCCACTCACCATCTGCAGCCTAGCCACGCTGCGAATCTCCTCCCCTCCACTCTTTGCCAATCTCACTCCGGACAGTAAACCCGTAGCCACTCGCAGCAGGCGTTACAGCCTGCAGGACAGGGTGTTTATCAGAACCTAGGTCCGGAGGCTCCTACGTGAGGGGATCATAGAGGCCAGTAACATCCCTGGAGAGCTCAGGTGGTGGTCGTCAAGACCGGGGAAAAATTCCGAATGGTAGTGGACTATAGTCAGACCATTAATCGGTTCACGTTCCTTGATGCGTACCCCCTCCCCAGGATTGCAGACATGGTGAATCAGATCGCCCAGTATCGTATTTTCTCCACGGTGGATCTGAAGTCTGCATACCACCAGCTCCCAATCCGCCCGGAGGACCGCCACTACACGGCGTTCGAGGCCGATGGCCGCCTCTTCCATTTCCTCCGGGTTCCCTTTGGCGTCACGAACGGGGTGTCAGTGTTCCAATGAGCAATGGACCGAATGGTGGACCAGTACGGGCTGCGGGCCATGTTTCCGTACTTGGATAATGTCACCATCTGCGGCTATGACCAGCAGGACCACGATGCCAACCTCCATCGATTTCTCCAGACGGCCCAGAAACTCAACCTCATTTACAACATGGAGAAATGCGTTTTCCGCACGACCAGGCTAGCCATCCTCGGCTACGTCGTGGAGAACGTAGTCCTGGGCTCTGACCCGGACCGTATGCGCCTCATAGACCTCCCTCTCCCTCATTGTCCCAGGGCCCTCAAATGGTGCATGGGGTTATTTTCATACTCTGCCCAGTGGGTCCCTCAATATGCGGACAAAGCCCGCCCACTATTTAAGGCCACACTTTTCCCCCTGTCGGCTGAGGCTCGCCAGGCCTTCAACTGCATCAAGGAGGACATCGCCAAAGAGGCCATGCGGGTGGTGGATGAATCTGTCCCTTTTCAGGTTGAGAGCGATGCCTCAGAGGTCGCTCTTGCAGCCACATTGAATCAGGATGGGAGACCAGTCGCATTTTTCTCCCGAACCCTCTCCGTTTCAGAACTTCGACACTCCTCGGTCGAAAAGGAAGCACAAGCCATTGTCGAGGCTGTACGTCACTGGAGGCACTACCTCGCAGGTAGAAGGGTCACCCTCATCACCGACCAAAGATCGGTTGCCTTCATGTTCGACAACTCGCAAAGGGGCAAAATTCAAAATGATAAAATCCTGAGGTGGAGGATCGAACTCTCCACCTACAAATATGATATCATGTTTCGATCGGGGAAGCTCAACGAGCTCCCAGATGCCCTGTCCCACGGCACGTGCGCCAGCACGCAGAGCGACCGCCTGAAAGCCATCCACAATGACCTCTGCCACCCGGGGGTCACCCGGCTCGCCCACTACGTCAAAGCCCAAAATCTACCTTTCTCCACTGAGGAGGTAAAAGCCATCACCAGGGATTGCCCGATCTGTGCGGAGTGCAATCCGCACTTCTATAGACCAGACAGGGCCCACCTGGTCAAGGCTTCTCGGCCCTTTGAATGCCTCGCCATCAATTTCAAAGGGCCACTTCCCTCGAATAATCGGAATGTGTACTTCCTGAATGTCATCGACAAGTTCTCCCGCTTCCCTTTTGCTATCCCGTGCCCCGATATGACCTCGCACAGTCATTAGGGCCCTGCATAGTATCTTCACCCTGTTTGGTTTCCCCAGCTACGTACACAGCGACCGGGGTTCGTCCTTCATGAGTGACGAGCTGCGTCAGTACCTGCTCGACAAGGGCATCGCCTCGAGCAGGACTACCAGCTATAACCCCAGGGGGAACGGGCAGGTGGAGAGGGAGAATGCGACGGTCTGGAAGACCGTCCTACTGACCCTCCGGTCCAGGAATCTCCCGGTTTCCCATTGGCAGGAAGTCCTCCCCGACGCGCTCCACGCTATTAGGTCCCTCCTATGTACCGGCACCAACCAGAGCCCTCACGAGCGGCTCCTTGTTTTTTCCAGGGGTACTACCACAGGGGCTTCGCTCCCAGTATGGTTGAAGACACCGGGCCCGGTACTCCTCCAGAAGCACGTCAGGGCACACCAAAACTGACCCACTCGTAGAGAAAGTGCTCCTACTCCACTCAAACCCCCAATACGTCTTTATAGAGTATCCTGATGGCCGTCAGGACACTGTATCCCTCCGGGACCTAGCGCCGGCAGGATCGAATCCCACCACTACCACTGCCGAGGTACCCCTCACACTACACCCCATCCAACTCGTCGCGCCCCACGCCCCCGCACCTACCGGGTCGCTACACATGTTCCGCGCACCCGCGCCCACAAGCTTCCAGCGCCCCCAGTCCCCAATCGAACCAGACGGGTACGAAGCTCGGACAGAATCACCCCCGGAGTCCGCCATCGTACCCCAACCAACCGTGATCGTCCAGCCACCAGAAAAGGCTGCAACCCCGGTGATCGGCCAATCACAACGGACAACTCGACCACCAGACTCAATTTGTAAGCCATCATCCCCGCCGAACTTGATTTTTTCACAGGGGGTGAATGTGGTGAATTATAAACACTAATAATCCACACTGTATTGTACAACATGTGTTGAGCCTGTACATCGTACTAGATCATGTGTAGTTGCGCGGCTCTACCCATAGGGGGAGATGAGGAGCTTGTACTGGGCTCCACCCTTGGCTTCACCCATGGCTCCTCCCCCTAACCGGAAGTATAAAGGTTGCTGTTGTGAGCCTGCCTGCCAGTTCATCTAGAGTTCATCTCGTCACAAGCAGGCTCTGTTGTAAGACGATTAAAACCGCTGTTCGCTTCTAACCACGTGTCGCATTAATTGATGGTCTCATCAGTCGTATACATGGATTTTAGTAAGGCATTTGATAAGGTTCCCCATGGTCGTCTTATGAAGAAAGTAAGGAGGTGTGGGATAGAGGGAAATTTGGCCAATTGGATAAGTAACTGGCTATCACATAGAAGACAGAGGGTGGTGGTGGATGGAAATTTTCAGACTGGAGTCCAGTTACCAGCGGTGTACCACAGGGATCAGTGCTGGATCCTCTGCTATTTGTGATTTTTATCAATGACTTGGAGGAGGGGGCTGAAGGGTGGGTCAGTAAATTTGCTGATGACACCAAGATTGGTGGAGTAGTGCATGAGGTGGAGGGCTGTTGTAGGCTGCAAAGAGACATTGATAGGATACAGAGCTGGGCTGAAAAAATGGCAGATGGAGTTTACCCTGATAAGTGCGAGGTGATTCATTTTGGTAGAAAAAATTTGAATGCGGATTACAGGGTTAACGGCAGGGTTCTGAGGAATGTGGAGGAACAGAGAGATCTTGGGGTTCATGTCCACAGATCTCTGAAGGTTGCCACTCAAGTGGATAGAGCCATTAAGAAGGCCTATAGTGTGTTAGCGTTTATTAACAGGGGGCTTGAGTTTAAGAACCGCGGGGTTATGCTGCAACTGTACATGACCCTGGTGAGGCCACATTTGGAGTATTGTGTGCAGTTCTGGTCACCTCACTATTGGAAGGATTATGGAAGCATTGGAAAGGGTGCAAAGGAGGTTTACCAGGATGCTGCCCGGTTTGCAGGATAGGTCTTATGAGGAAAGGTTGAGGGAGCTAGGGCTTTTCTCTTTGGAGCAGAGGAGGATGAGAGGCAACTTAATAGGTTTATAAGATGATGAGGAAGATAGAGTGGACGTTTAGAGACTATTTCCTCGGGTGGATGTCGCTGTTGCTATAAGTATCAGGGTGGTTGATATAGGAGGGACATCCGAGGTAGGTTCTTTACTCAGAGAGTGGTTAGGGTGTGGAATGGACGGCCTGCTGTGATAGTGGAGCCGGACACTTTACGAACTTTCAAGCGGTTATTGGATAGGCACATGGAGCACACCAGAATGACGGAGTGGGAAAGCTTGATTTTGGTTTCAGATAATGCTCGGCACAACATCGAGGGCCGAAGGGTCTGTTCTGTGCTGTACTGTTCTATGATAATTATAAAGCTATATCTTTGATGTTAATGTGGTTAATTTTGTGTTTAAATTAAAGATTGTTTTAATATAATATATATCTATTGGTTAGAATCATCCCTCCTGGGGTGAAGTATTATTTCTTCTCAGTTTTACAAATAGAAAAATTGTTTGGGGTTCCGATCCGATATCCTAACAAAGGTTGGGGTCTGGCCCGGTATCCTAACAGAGAAGATGAGCTGACACAGGGCGAAGTCAAACAATGTTACAGAAGCAAAAATAGACAAGCTTGGTGACATTACAAATATCAGGTCAGGAGCTCAGCTCAAGATGAAACGTGACAGCAAGGTTGTAATCAGACTGACTTCATCTCAGACTGTTGCCAGAGAGGGTAATGGAATGGGGACCATAAATAGTCCCGTCAGTCTTCACAATATTTTATTGGAGGATGATGACCAGAAACTGAACTGGATCAGCCATATAAATACTGTGGCTACGAGAGCAGGACAGAGACTGGAAATGTTGCAGCGAGTAACTCACCTCCCGTCTCCCCAAAGCCTGTCTACCATCTACAAGGCACAAGTCAGGTGTGTGATGGCATACTCTCCACTTACCTGGATGAGGTACAGCTCCAAAAACACTGAACAAACTTCGCAACATCCAAGACAAAGCTGCACTCTTGATTGGCACTCCATCCACCACCTAAGACATGCACTCCCTCCACCACCGACGAAAAGTGGCAGGGTATACCACACACAAGATGGACTGTAACAGCTTGCCAAGCCTTCATTAATATCATCTTCAAAACCTTTACCACCTGGAAGGACAAGGGGAACAGATGCATGTGTACACCACAATCTGCAAGTTCCCTTCCAAGACACACACCATCCTGACTTTGAATTATATTGTCATTCTTTCACTGTGCTGGATCAATATCCTGGAACTCCCTTCTTGACAATGCTGTGGGTATACCTACACCACATGACTGCAGCGGTTCAAGAAAAGGCAGCTCAGCACCACCTTCTCAAGGGCAATAAATGTTGGCCTTGCCAGCGACACCCATGAAAGAATTTAAATAAATGTTTTTGTAATGTTGATTGATGGATAAATATTGGCCAGGACGCCAGGGCTAACTCTCCTGCTTTTTGTCAAAATAATGCCATCCTCAAGAGGGCAGATGGGGCCTCAGTCTAAAGTCTCATTTGAAAGACGGCCCCTCCAATGCTCAAATCCTGCAACCTTCAGACTCAGAAATAAGTGTGCTATTAGCTGCAATCATCAAACATAATTCCAATATCATTCATTGTTAAATTTTCAGTTGTGCCATATGACAAGAATATATCTGATTGCAAAACACAGAAAGCTGTTTACAGTTAAAAGCAGAATTTCAAAATCTGTGTGTATTCTAATAAATTGGGCAACTAAAAAATCCAGGTTAACCTTAAAAATTTACAAATAATTTACAAAAGTACAATGTATGAAAATGTGTTCAGTAGCTTGAAATGGTAACATGTATACTTGTTTACTAATGATACAGAAGACTCGGCACACCTCTCCCTGCAACCATTGAGGATTGGCACATATTTGACTGGTTTAGTGAGGACTAAATTTGATACAAGTTTGTTCTTTTAAAAGACTAGAAAACTATGCTGTAAACATCCATGGTGGTTGCTTTTGTTTGGTTTCAAATTCAGTCCAAAGAAACATCCAAACAGACACTGTTAACTATATTTCGATTTGCACACATGGATGTGCTGAATCTTTGATGGGAGACTTTTTCGGGATCAGTTCTGGGACCTCAACTATTTACAATTCATTTTATGACTTGGATGAAGAGACAGGTTGTATTGTAGATACTACGAAGATAGATTGGAAAGAGGTGAGGAGGGTACAAAGAGTCTGCAAAGGTTATGTGAGTTGACAAAATTTGGCAGATGGATCATCACATGGAAAAATGTGAGGTTGTCCACTTTGGCAGAAAGATTTGGTAAGCGGAATATTATTTAAATAGAGAGACTGCAGAAATCTGTGGTACAAAGGAATCATGTATCTATGTTCGTGTACATGAATCACAAAAACGCAGCTTGAAGGTACAGCAAGTAATTAAAAAGGCAAATGGAATATTGGCTTTTATTGAAAAGGGCATGGAGTATAAAAATAGGGAATCTTACTACAACCACACAGGGCATTGGTGAGACCACATGTAAAGTCTACGTACATTTTCGGTCACCTTGCTTAAGGAGAGAGATATTTACATTGGAGGGAGTTCAAAGAAAATTCATTAAGTTGTTTCCTGGATGATAAAGGATGTCTTGAGAGGAAAGTTTGAGCAGGTTAGAGTCTATGATGCCGCCATATTCAGATCCAGCCATGATGTTTAGACTGGATTAGAGCCATCTACCACCTTAAATATTCATTCCTTCCATCACTGTTGCTCAGTGGTAGCCACATGTACCATACACAAAATTTACTGCAGCAACTTGCCAAGACTCCTGTGACAGCACCTTTTGAATTTGTGATCTAGATCACCGAGAACACAAGGACAGCAGATACATAGGAAACCACCATCTTCTCCTTGAAACCATACAGCATTTTTGACTGGTTCAAAGAGGTAACTCCTTTCTGGAGGTAACCCCTTTCTGGATGGAACTTAGGAATGGGAAACAGATGCTGACTTTATCAGCAACGCATACATACCAAAAAAGAATTAAAAAGCGCTGAAACATTTGTTCATTGCCAGCTTATAGCCCACCCAATACACTGCCATTTGAAGCATGTGGGAATAGGAAGGAGGTAATAAGTGACATGCCTTCTGCACATTTAAACATACTTTATTGGGAAAATGTTCCCATAGCCACATTTGCATCAGTGTATCTTTTCCTGCAGAAGCACCCTCAGTAAAGTAGGCTGATCCTAAACCAACCCAATATGCCTCCATATGATGAAAACACCCCCTTAATGCCAAAAACAATTGTGAGCAAAAATCAGTTAGGAACAACTAATTAGTGGTTACAAGAAACGCATCTCTTACTGTTCTTTATTTTCCCATAAAGCTAACTAAATCTTTATAAGGAGACATGCAAATTGAGTCTCAGTGAAACTATCTGATTAAGTAATGTTGCAATACAGATGCTCCTACAGTATTCAAAGGCATTCTCTTAATTTACACACAATAATGAACAATGCTTTACGTAATTTGATATAAATTATATTGTGTACACAATTACATCACTTTTCAATAGGCTTTCAAAAAAATTGTCAATGGCCTGTTTAAACTTGCAGAGGAAAATTTTTAAACTTTATTAAATGACAGCAAGTGATTCCAGTAGCTCAAAATTAAATCGCTCAAAATTAAATCATAATTCCTTCCAAAATAACTCAGTTCATGGTAAGTGAAGTCCGTCATTTAAACTTTTCAAATAAAACCTTACTATATTTTGAGTAAATTTCAGCATGTGCCTTCAGAGCATGTAAAATGCTTCAACACATCCAAAAGACATTAGAAGCTCAATTACGCAGCAGGGTAAAATTGCCCCTTCATCTCTGGTGCCAAGAGTTGATGAAAGTTTCCTCTCTATTGGTTGTTAAGTATTCTATGTAAAACATGTCATTATGACTTGCATTATTACTGCAATTATGTAATGACGGACACACAGCATTCAGATTTCCCACAACCTGCCTTAAAATTGAGCAAGTCTCACTTAAGGAAACAAAGAACAAACTTGTGTTTATATGGCACCCTTACCCACTTCAGGTTGAAAATTCAGGAAAGAATGACTTGAAAAATTCAAATTGGAGCAGGAAGAAGTCTTATTCTGAAAGTGGGGTTATGGGAGAATTCAGATTAAAGTGCTCGCCTGGTGCGTAAATTCTGTTTCTCTATCCACACATGTTACCAGACCCACTGAGAAATGTGATTGCTGTAACAGAGAAATAGGGGTTTTACTTTGCCCCATTTGTACTCAACTTAATTCTGATGCACTTAATTGTAACATAAATAGATTACGTAATACTGGCATCTTTGCCTTTATAAACATGGCACTTGTTTTTCTGTTGCAACTTATTTTTGTTTATTACCATTAACAATTAAAAACATAATTGGACTTGTGAGCTGAATTTCCTGTACCTATGTCTTATATATAATAGAAGAGGTGGAATTGCCTTTAATGAAGATCACTGTGTGAATTTCAAAATAATTAACTAATGCGGGACACTTGATAAATGTTGCCATTATGACGTTATACCATTTAGTTCCCAAACAATTGCTGAAACAACTCATGCTAGGCTTTGAAGAGTGAAATATCAGTAAATCAATGCATTTCAAGAGGAGGAAGGTTGAAATTCAGCACTGTTTTTAAACATTACAGTGCTGAATATGATGCAATTGGAAACAATTCAGTCACTTGAAAGACTTTTCAAAATTCCAGAGTTACGTTGACTTATGGTGCATTTACACTAGTCAGTTTGAAATAACTTCCCACCAATACAAATGAACCTGCCTTCATACAGCATCTTTCACATCTTCAGATGCCTATCCAATAAAGCAGATTTGAAGTGTTATTACCGTTCATAACAGTAATGAGATGAATGACCAGAGAATCCATTTTTGACATTGATTGAAAGATAAATGTTGGTTAGAACATTTGGAGAACTGCCCGCTCTTCTTTGAAACAGTATCAGAGGATGGTTTATGTCCACCCGAGAGAGCAGATGGGCCTCCATTAAACATCTCTCGGGTCTCGCAGCTGGGTGATTCTTGGCTGCACGCCATTCGCTGGCAGCAGGATTCTCTACTCCTGTCACTTGTCAACGGGATTTCTCATTGAAGCCACCCCCCACCGCCAGGAAACTCCAGCCCTTAGTGAAAAGGTCGGAGGCACATCCAACAGTACAGCACTCATTCAGTGCTGCACTGACTAGATTGGGTCCTCAAGTCTCTGGAGCAGCCTTGAATACACAAGATTCTGAATCAGGGGCAAGTGTGACTGCATTGAGTGAAAATTTACATACCATGGGCGCAATTCTCCGCTGCCCAGGCCGGGTGGGAGAATCGTGGGAGGGCCGCCCTGGCACCCCCCGCGATTCTCCCACCCCCCCAAAATGGCGTGTCGCGTTTAGCAATGCGCCGCTCGGAGAATCGCGGGTCGCCGTTTTGCACGGCGATCCGCGATTCTCCGGCCCGGATGGGCCGAGCGGCCTGCCGTTCCCGACCGGTTCACGCCAGCGGCAACCACACCTGGTCGCTGCTGGCGTGAACATGGCGCAAAAGGTGAGTATGGGGCCTGTGGGGGGCGGAGAGGGGATCGAGCACCATGGCCGTGCTCGGGAGGGGACTGGCCCACGATCGGTGCCCACCGATCGTCGGGCCAGCGTCTCCAAGAGACACACTCTTTCCCCTCCACCGCCCCGCAAGATCAAGCCGCCACGTCTTGCGGGGCAGCGGAGCGGAAGACGGCAACCGGGAATAGGGGGCGAGGAGAGGCCTCCGACGCTGTCATGAAACACTCCAGGTTTCACGACGGTGTCAGGCGTTGCGGAGAATTCCACCCCATGTTTAAGAGACTGTCTTGCAACTTTGCAATCAATGCTTGACCTTATTCTAGAACAAAGCAGCCTTCTGCCTCCAAGACTTGAGGCTATTTGTTATCTAAGAGATACCACTGATGACAGTGTTTGAACAGTAGCTTTCAAAATATGCAACACTCTTCATGAGAGCAAGTTTACCTCCTGTTTGTTAATCTGCTGGACAGAAGGGCAGAATGGTGGCACAGTGGTTAGTACTGCTGCCTCACAGCTCCAGGGACCTGGGTTTGATTCTGACCTTGGGTGATTTGTGGAGTTTGCACTTTCTCCCTGTATCTGCGTGCGTTTCCTCCAGGTACTCTGGTTTCCTCCTAAAGTGTTCAGATTACGTGGATTTGCCATGCTAAATTGCCCCTTAGTGTCCAAAGGTATGGTGGGGTTACAGGTAGAGGGGCAGGGGAGTGGGCCTAGTTAGGGTGCTCTTTTAGAGGGGCGGTGCAGACATGATGGGTCGAATTGCTTCCTTCTGCACTCTGGGGACTCCATGATTCTATCTAGAAATGGTACTCTTCACTAACTGTAGGAGAAAGCTAGTTATTTGAATGGCCTAAAGGTATAACAACAGCCCATAGGTTCCAAAATGTGCATTCCTAAATATCTCTGAAATGTATTTGCAGTGTAGTTCGATGGCAACAATTCAACTGAAACTGAAAGAGGGTAAAAACATTTAGAGACCATTCACCTCTGCAAATAATATATGCTCAAAATAATCATCAACACTGAAACTTAGTGGTGCAATGATTGCAATATTTCTTCATTAATTTCCAGTGAAAACTCTACTCTTCCACAATGGTAGTTGTTCTTGCCAGGGAGCAAAGAATGGAGGTGAGCACTGTAAATCTTCTAATATTAATCCTTACTGCAGAAACAGGCAGTCATCTTCGACAGGACAGCCATTTTATGCAAATTATCTACCACAGAAACAGTGTCATAATAATTAGCAAGTATTTCAGATATCATTTGGAAGATTATGGATTACAATTTGTGCTATTATGGAAAGTTTGGTCCAAAAATAGCAACATAATACAGTAGCTCTCTAGTATTGGGCCTTTTTAAAATAAATCAAAATAATTTCTGTTTCTGGCATTGAATTTCCCCTTCCTTGAAGCACAGGCTGTGTTTTGCTGGCCTGGACAAGATGCAATAGCTTGTCATGGGCTAAATTATATATTTGAAAAGGAAATATTCTCAGAGATATGGGGAAACATAGAGGAATGGGACCAATTGGTTGGTGCTTTCACTGGGACAATGAGCCAAATGGTCCCCTTCTGTGTTGCATGTTTATATTCCTAGAAACATTCATATCACCTCCTAACCTCTTTCCGAACTTACATGATCGTTCCTCACATTCCAATCCCTGCATCTGCTTAATCATTCTGATTGTTCTCTTTTCTTTCAATAGATGCAACTTCCTTTTCCACTGCAGTGACCATAACTGTGCATCACTTCTCATGGTGGGGACTCCACTCATTTGCTATGTGGCAGGGCATTTCAATATACCAAGCCCTATTGACCTTTTCATACATCCCAACATCTGATTTTCTTTAACCACCACCGTTGAGCATTGTTGCAAGTTTCAGCTTAATGTCAAACAAGGCTCTCAGATCTTTTCACCTGCCGTGCATAATTTTATGCAAAGGGCCCTTCTGCATTTTTTAGTCTCCAGGTGCAGCACTTTGCATTTCTGTGCATTGAACATCACCTGCCGTTCGTCTATCCAATTCCCAAGTACATTCAAATCCTCCTGTGGTTTATTCTGATCAGTTTTGGAGTCGGCCAATCTGAACAATTTAATGGCAAGTTCAGAAAGTGTACAATTAAGACAAAAGGCCAATGCAGTTTACTGTAAGCAAAAAAGTAAAAGTATCAGATTTGGCAAAAAGGAAGGGTTACAAAGAATATTTATTCAGTGGATTCATACTTGAGGTACCAAGATAAGAATTAAATCATAGAATTGTAATGATCAGGTCACCAACACCATCAGCCCATTCTTCTCAAGTTGGAACCATTAAATAGCAAGGTTATGCATAACATAAATCAAAAGCGTAAATTTTATAATTACACATGGCCCTGACATATTCATGCCTAAAATCATGTGTCCACTTTTGGTGCCCTTCAAGAGAAGGGTCAAGATATTAAATCGTGTTAAATAGCAACGTGAAATAGTACTTAATAAAAGGGTGCAGGATTCATTTTAGAACTTGTGGTGATTAAGGTATGAAGAATTGGTTGCACATTCTCCCCGTGTTTGCATGGGTTTCACCCCAACAACCCAAAGATGTGCAGGGTAGGTGGGCTGGCCACACTAAATTGCCCCTTAAGTGGAAAAAATGAATTAGGTACTCAAAATTCATTTTAGAAAAAAGGTATGAAGAATCGTTGTATATGCTGGGACTTTTCTCTTTGAACAAGAACTTGCATCAATTTACCACCTCTATCATCTTGTGAAGGGAAAACTAGGGCGTGACTTGGCAATTTTAAAAAAGTTGAAAATGCCCCTCTTTTCTGTCATGTATAGAATTTCAGATCAGGAACGTCATTCAAGATAAATTTCAGATAGTTGAAGAGAAATTTTTTAAGTATGTCCTTAATGAAATAAATAAATCACTAAATTTTGTTATGCTCTTGGCGTAGCATAAGCTGCTTCCTTGATGTGCACTCTGACAAAGGAAGGTTCAGACTTGGAGATAGCTTGAACACGTTTATTGAACTGTAAACAATTCTGCTACTTGGATTCGACTCTCCTGTTAATCCTGCTATAGCTACTCAGACTGACGAACCAGTCTGCTACAATCCAGGTGGTGGGTGTGATGTGTTGAATCAACCGTGTGTACTCACTGAGTGTCTCCAATGGAAAGAGGAAGATCATGTGTGCTGTGTCCTTTTTATATGGGTTGGTGTAATGCCCTCCTGTGGTGGTGTGACCTCTGTGTGTATCGTGAATGCCCATGATAGGTCGTGTCCTATCTTACTGACCTATTGGTTGAGTGTCTGTGTGTCATGTCTCTGGTGCTCCCTCTAGTGTCTAGCTAGTCTACGTGTACTTACATTACCCCTTGTGTTTGTACAGTGATGCATATCACCACACTATTGTTGGCATTCAAGCTTATTAAATGTAAGTGATAACAATTTTTATTTGTTCTCAGGATACAGACAATGTTGGGAGGGCCACAATTATTGACTAGTCTAATTGTTCTAGAAGCTGGTAGTGGGCTTTCTCTTAAATCACTGTCACCCTTGCACTGATGCTCCTATAATGGTGTTACAGAGAGAGAATTCCAGGTCTTTTGACCCAGTGACAGTGTTACAGGTCATGTGATGGGTCAACTAAGTGGAACAATAATTTTCTACCTGAAATATATTACAATAGTTTGGTGCACAAATACGTAAAACATCCTTTATCGCATTCCGTCATTTTTCTTATTATTTGTTCTTCCTGGGATGTGAACAAAGTCAGATTTACTGTAGATCCTTGATCTTGGTACACCTTCTCCTTGAACTGCCAACATTGCCCTTCATAACTTTATTATATAGTTTCTCCGAAAAGAAATTCAGCGTGAATGCATTTCAGTAAATATTTCCACAAATGTGCCGTTTTGATTTTTCTTTTTACAAATGTATGATTTTAAAAAAAGAAACGTTGCTCTATGCCAGGGGTGGGCAAACTACGGCCCGCGGGCCGCATGCGGCCCGCCAAAGGTATTTCTGCGGCCCACCAAGTCATTAAAAAAAAAAAAATTTTTTTTAAAAAAATTTTTTTTTTTTTTTAAATTTTTTTTTTAAGGTTAATGGGGGGGGCTGTTGGGTTACTTACTGGTATAGGGTGGATACGTTGACTTGAGTAGGGTGATCATTGCTCGGCACAACGTCGAGGGCCGTAGGGCCTGTTCTGTGCTGTACTGTTCTATGTTCTATATGAGGCGCCCAGAATCATAACCGGGTGAAGTAATTATTTTACTAAATATACTATGCGGCCCTTTGTGAATTGTGAATTTCTGAATGTGGCCCTTGCACGGAAAAGTTTGCCCACCCCTGCTCTATGCAGTAATATCGAAAATAGAAATTTGGTAAAAATAATTCTTTAAACCATTTTTTTAGCCTTTCAGTGTCAAAAGTAGACACAGTCAGAATAACTTTCACATTCAGAACTGGTTAAACTTTTATCACCACAAAACTGAGTTAGGGTAGAGAAACCAGTGCATACAACTCATTGCTGATATCCTCCAAATACCCTGAACATCACAATCTTGTTTGGTTTATTTAATTCTGGTGCAAAGAAATTACTGTATTTCTCAAAGAGTCAAGATTGTGTATATGATGTACCGCAGTAGCCAATCCATACTTTGAGGTGCATACAAATCCCAAACAGACCACCCACTAAAGGCCACACACAAGTAAACAAACTGACAACAGTGTTTGTCTCATCTGATTAACTACAAGGAAACTTTAGCTTCAGGCAGCAGTAAGCAACTTTACTGCAATGGCAGTGGGCTTCCTTACCGCCTGAGGTATTAACCTAAAACAATTGGAATGGCTGCAGCAGATAAAATGTTCTGTCAATACATGGCCACAAGACAGCTTTCGTTCACTGACTCTTCAGTCGACTTTTATTGACCTCAAAGGTGGAAATATTTTGGCACTTTTGGAGGGCTCTACATGCTCACCTAAAATATTATTACATTTCAGTTGGAAAACTTAATAAAACACTATCATGAAAACGATCCTGGCTTGAGGAAAGAGATGTGTATTTCAGCAGCATTTGCCCCAAATTCATATGCAATTGTTTAATTTTCACCTTTACTTCAAAAGTAATGGGGTTGGTTCAGCACACTGGGCTAAATAGCTGGTTTCTAAATCATTTGAAGCCTACTTGTGACAATAAGCGATTTTCATTTCATTTTTCATTTTCAAAAGCCTAAATAGTTACACTGCAACACCATTATCGCTGGTTGAAAATTGGCACAAAAGATCTGGAGGAATGAAATAATTTTCTCTGTCAAAAAAGTAAACAATTTTTTTAATAAACATTTATTGAGGTATTTTTGGTATTGTCACAAGAACACAATAAACAATGTACATGAAACTATAAACATAGTGCAAAAACCGTCTCCCTTCCTTACAGGTTCTACCTTTATTAATCCCCTACTCTTAGCTAAACTAACCCACCCCCTTCTGCTGACGATTAATTTTCCGCGAAGAAGTCGACAAACAGTTGCCACCTCCGGGCGAACCCTAACAGTGACCCTCTCAAGGCGAACTTGATTTTCTACAAACAGAGAAAGCTGGCCATATCCGATACCCAGGTCTCCGACTTCGGGGGCTTTGTATCCCTCCATGCTAATAGTATCCGTCTCCGGGCTACCAGGGAAGCAAAGGCCAGAACGTCTGCCTCTTTCTCCTCCTGGATTCCCGGGTCTTCCGCCACCCCGAAAATCGCCACTTCTGGACTCAGTGCCACCCTTGTTCTTAACACTGTGGACATGACATCTGCAAACCCCTGCCAAAATCCCCTAAGCTTTGGACATGCCCAGAACATGTGGACATGGTTCGCTAGTCCTCCCGCACATTTTACACATCTGTCTTTCACCCCAAAGAAACTGCTCATCTGGGCCACTGTCATGTGAGCCTGGTGAATTACCTTAAATTGTATCAGGCTGAGCCTGGCACATGTTGCGGACGCATTGACTCTACTCAATGCGTCCGCCCATAGACCATCCTCTATCTCTCCTCCCAGCTCCTCCTCCCACTTGCGCTTCAGCTCCTCGATCTGAGTCTCCTCCGACCTCATAAGTTCCTTGTAAATGTCAGAGATGCTCCCTTCTCCTACCCATCCTCTGGAAACTACCCTGTCCTGAATCCCCCTTAGCGGTAGGAGCGGGATGGTTGACATCTGTTCACATAGGAACTCCCATACCTGCAGATACCCGAATTTGTTTCCCCTCGCCAATCCAAACTTCTCCAGCGCCCTCGTACTCAGAAAGCTCCCCTCTATAAATACATCCCCCATCCTCTCAATCCCTGCTCTCCACCATGTCCGGAACCCCTCATCCATACTTCCCGGGGCAAACCGGTGATTATTACAGATTGTGGCCCAGACCGATGCTCCCCCTGCTCCCACATATCTCCTCCATTGCCCCCAGACTCTCAGGGCCACCACCACCACGGGTGGAGTACCGTACCGGTGGGAACAGCAGACGCGGTTACCAACGCCCCCAAACTGGTGCCCTTGCATGAAGCCGCCTCCATACGCTCCCATTCCGACTCCTCCCCCACCACCCACTTCCTGATCATAGCTATATTCTCCGCCCAGTAATAGTTACTAAAATTTGGCAGCGCCAGCCCACCCTCTCCCTGACTCCGCTCAAGCATTACCTTCCTTACCCGCGGGGTCTTGCCCGACCAAATAAAGCCAGTGATCATTTTGTTGACCCGTTTAAAAAAGGACCGCGGAATAAAGAAGGGAGACATTGAAACACAAACAGGAATCTTGGGAGGACCGTCACCCTCACTGTCTGCACCCTCCCAGCTAATGACAACGGGAGCGCGTCCCATCTCCGAAAATCGTATTTCATTTGGTCTACTAGTCGGGCCAGATTTAATTGATGCAGCCAGTCCTATTCCTGCACCACTTGAATGCCTAGGTACCTAAAGCTTCCCCCTACTAATCTAAACGGCAGCTCCCCTAATCGTCTCTCCTGTCCCCTCGCCTGGATCAGAAACATCTCACTTTTCCCCATATTTAGCTTACACCCCGAAAATGGGCCAAATTCCCCTCAAATCCTCATGATTTCTTCCATCCCCTCGAATGGGTCCGATACATACAGAAGCAGGTCGTCTGTAGGAGCCTGAGACAACAACCTGACCCAGTCAATAAAGCCCCGCCCAAATCCGAATCGTCCAGTACTTCCCACATTCTACCCAATAAAATGCCTTTTTTGCATCCATTGCGCTCACTACCTCCACCTCCCTATCTTCCGGGGGCATCATGATCACATTTAACAAGCTTCTTACATTGGCCACCAACTGCCTACCCTTAACAAACCCCGTCTGGTCTTCCCCAATAACGTCCGGAACACAATCCTCAATCCTGGAGGACAAAATTTTGGCCAGCAGTTTGGTATCCACATTCAACAGGGATATCGACCTGCAGGACCCACACAGCTCCGGGTTCTTGTCCCGCTTCAGAATCAGTGATATCGTGGCCTGTGACATCGTCAGGGGCAGCACCCCTCTTTCCCTTGCCTCATTGAACATCCTCATCAACACCGGCCCCAATATCCCAAAGAACCTTTTAGAAAATTCCACTGGGTATCCATCCGGCCCCGGAGCTTTACCCGACTGCATGGCCTTCAGACCCTCCACTATCTCTTCCAACCTGATCCGGGCCCCAAGCCCTTCTACCAGCTCCCCGTCCACCTTTGGGAAATTCAGACCCCCAAGAAGTACCTCATCCCCTCCGGCCCCATAGGGGGTTCCAACCTATACCACCTACTGTAGAAATCCCTAAACGCCTTATTCACCCCTGCTGAATCTCAAACCAGGTTCCCATCCCCGTCATTTACTTTCCCTATCTCCCGGGCTGCCTCCCGCTTTCTAAGCTGCTGTGAAAGCATTCTGCAGGCCTTCTCTCCATACTCATAGATCGCCCCCCTCGCCTTTCTCAGCTGCTCCACCGCCCTCCCTGTGGTTAACAAGCCGAACTCTGCCTGCAGTCTCCGCCGTTCTCTTAAAAGCCCTGCCTCTGGGGTCTCCGCGTACCTCCTATCGATCTGTAGTATCTCCTTAACCAGTCAGTCCATCTCTGCCCTGTCCACCTTCTCCCTATGGGCCCGTATTGAGATCAGCTCCCCTCTGACCACCGCCTTCAGTGCTTCCCAGACCATCGCTGCTGAAATTTCCCCCGTGTCGTTGACCTGCAGGTAGTTCTGAATGCATTTCCTCAGCTGCTCGCACACCCCTTCATCAGCCAAAAGTCCCACATCTAACCTCCAGTGCGGGCGCTGGTTACTATCTTTACTAACCTGCAAGTCAACCCGGTGCAGAGCATGGTCTGAGATTGTAATCGCTGAGTACCCAGTGTCCACCACCCCTGCCAGTAAGGCCCTGCTCAAAATGAAGAAATCGATCCGGGAGTAAACTTTATGCACGTGCGAGGAGAAGGAGAACTCCTTCACCCTTGGCTGCCCAAATCTCCATGGATCCCCCCCCCCCCCCCCCAAATCTGCTCCATGAACCCTCTTAGTTCCTTTGCCATTCCTGGCACCCTGCCCGTTTTCAAGCTTGACCGGTCCAAGCCAGGGTCAATAACTGTGTTGAAGTCCCTCCCATGGCCAACCTGTGTGAGTCCAGGTCCGGTATCTTCCCCAGCATCCTCTTTATAAACTTCACATCATCCCAGTTTGGCGCATACGCATTTGCTAATACCACCTGCACCCCGTCCAGTTTCCCACTGATCATAATGTACCGACCTCCTACATCCAAAACTATTCTACCCGCCTCAAACACCAGCGGCTTATTGATCAGGATCGCGACCCCTCTAGTCTTTGAGTCTAGTCCTGAGTGAAAGACCTGACTGACTCAGCCTTTCCTCAATCTAATCTGGTCAGTTACGCTAAGGTGCATCTCATGTAACATTGCCACGTCTGCCTTCAGTCCCCTAAGATGCGCAGACACACATGCCCTCTTGACCAGCCCATTTAACCCTTGAACATTCCAGGTGATCAGCCAAATTGGGGGGCTCATTGCCCCTTTCCTTCGCCGATCAGCCATCCCTCTTTTGGGCCCACCTCCAGCCCATGCTCCGCACCGCCACCGGCCCACCCCCAGGCAGTCTCTGCCCCCAACCTCCTCTCTGTCCCTTGGCCCAAGTCCCTCCCTCATCAGCAGAATATTTTCCTCCCCCCCCCCGCCCCACCCCCCAGTAACAACACTCTGTAACCCAACCCCTTTGATAAACCGAACATATGCACCCGCCACTGCGCTTCCGTGGGCTAGCCCACCCAGCTAGCTTGGTGGCCACCCATTCCTGGAGCCGGATAGTCTTCCACCTATTGTTCCCATTCCCCCCCATTCAAACATACTCCAAAATCAAACAATCCCCACACAATTGCCCAACAGAAAAACACCAAAATCTAAACAAGCACACCTCCATCCCCCAACAGTGCAAATTAAAACCTAACTCACTCAGCTCTGCCACTGGTCCCAAATCAATACAGAAGGCATTACAAACAGCTTCCACAAAACGAAAAACGAGAAACTTTGTAAAAAAAGAACAGAGGAACAAAAAGAAAAAAAACATGAACGTTGCAGCAAAGTTCAAAAGTTCTCAGTCCATCACCAGTCCTTTCCTTTTCACGAAGTCCAGCGCGTCCTCAGGCGACTCAAAATAAAAGTGCTGTTTCTCGTATGTGACCCAGAGACAGGCCGGATACAACAGTCCGAACTTCACCTTTTTCTTAAAAAGGATCGACCTAATCTGGTTGAAGCCTGCTCTTCTCCTAGCCACCCCTACACTCGGGTCTTGCAGGATACTATTGTCCCACTTGCAGCTCCGTGTCTGCTTGTCCCACTGTAGAATGCACTCCTTATCTAAGTACCTGTGGAATCTCACCACCATTGCCTTCGGGGGGTCTCTCGTTCGCGGCTTCCTCATGAGTGCTCTGTGAGCCCTGCCCACCTCCAGGGACTGGGAGAATGCCCCATCCCCCAGCAGCTTCTCAAACATGTCTGCGATGTATGCCCCAGCGTCCGTTCCTTCGAACCCCTCCGGGAGCCCAACGATTTTCAAGTTCTGCCGGCGGAACCTATACTCTCGGTCCTTCACCTTCTCCAGGAGCCTTTTCTGCTGGTCTCTCAGCATCCCTACCTCCAATTCCACTGCAGTTTGATGTTCCTCCTGCTCAGCCAGTGCCTTCTCTACCTTCTGGATCGCCCGATCTTGGGCATCCAATCTAAGCTCCAGCCGCTCAACTGACTCTTTTATCGGGTCCAAGCAGTCCTGTTTCTGCTTAGCAAAGCCTTCCTGAATAACTTGCATCAGCTGCTCCGTTGACCGCTGGGTCGATAAACCAGGGGTCCGGTCCTCCTCCATGCTGTCTCCCGCTGCAGCTTCAGCCCAAGCCTTCTCTGTCTTTCTGTTTCTACCTTTATGAGCACTTCTAGTCCTTCTCTCCATGCAGCGATGTGGGAATTCAGTACACAATTGCCTCTGTCTTCAGTTTTACAGTTCAAGTCCAGTAGAAAATCAGGGGAAAAGGGAAAAGGTCCAAAAGTCCCACCCGAGCGGGAGCCACCAAATGTGCGACTTACTCCTTCCTAGCCACCACCGGAAGTCCAGGAAACAACTTTTAAAAGTATAGATTGATCGCAATTCATTTTACCTATTATCATGCATCAAATTGTCACACATGCATTGGTGAGTCAAAACGATTTGCACAGTTCAGGTGATATGTTTCCATTTTCAATAAACACCACACTATTCCTAACCTTACACTTATGTTTTCAGCATTCAGCTTGTAAAATAACATCTGTAGAGCTAGGCAGTATTAACTTGTGAATAGCAGCATATCCATTACACTACAGAATACATTACTCAGTGATCAAAATCAGTGCAGTGGATGTCAAGTCACATCTCACTGATGTTACTGCAAATTGATTTTGGAAATGTGGGGAAACATAGGAAAACATCCAGTGAAGACTTTGTTTGGTTTCGCCTGGCAATGTCTCAACACTCCGAGCCGGAACTGAAGTAGTAACTTGTTACCTCTGATTTTCCACAGAGTCAGAGAGAACCTTAGCAACCTGTAGCCGACTCTGAAAAGATTCAACCTCAATTTTTTGATGTTGCTACAGCACACTACAATTAAATAAAATGAAGTATTTTTGACTGGAAAATATTCTTGGTTTTTGATTATTTTTTCGTTCCACAAATAATAAAAAATAAATTTAGAGTTTCTAATTTTTTTTCAATTAAGGGGAAATTTAGAAGGGCCAATTCATCTACCTTGCATATCTTTTTGGATTGTGGGAGTGAGACCCACGCAGCCACGGGGAGAATGTGCAAACTCCTCATGGGCAGTTACCCGGGGCCGATCGAACCTGAGTCTTCAGCGTCGAGGCTAAATAGCTTCGCTCATAGAAGAAGGAAATGCCTAATTTGTTTTCATACAGATTGATGGCACGGTGGCACAGTGGTTAGCACCGCTGCATCACAGCCCCAGGGACCCAGGTTCAAATCCGACCTTGGGTCACTGTCTGTGTGGAGTTTGCACATTCTCCCTGTGTCTGCGTGGGTTTCCTCCGGGTGCTCAGATTTCCTCCCACAGTCCAAAGTTGAGCAGGTTAGGTGGATTGGCCATGCTAAATTGTCCCTTATTACCCAAAAAAAAAGATGTGCAGGTTTGATTAAGGGGTTGATGGGATAGGGTGGGGGAAGTGAGTTTGGGTGAAGTATTCTTTCAGAGGGTCCATGCAGACTTGATGGGCTGAATGGTCTCCTTCTGCACTGTAGGACTTCTATGAAGCCTAGAGCAAGGCTGCAAACACTCCTTCCAGGTTAAGCAGAATTTCAATTGCACTTTGATCAATTTAGTCTACTGCATTTGCTGTTTGCAATGCGGTCTCCTCTACATTGGGGAGACTAAACACAGACTGATTCAACTTTTCTGAACACCTTTGTTCCGTCTGCAAGGTTGACCTTGACCTCCCTGTCACTTGCCATTTCAATGTATGATTTTGCTGTTATGCCACATTACTGTCCTCAGTCTGCTACAATTATCCAGTGCAATCGAACACAAGTGGATGAAAAGCACCTCATCTTACAATCAGACACTTTACAGCATTCTGGATTTAACATTGAATTCAACAATTTCAGACCATTAACTCTGTCCTCCATTCGAATTGTTTCCCCCCCCCCCCCCCCCCCCCCCCTTACAGGCCGGTATGCTCCTTGGTCTTGTGTTTTGTTTTCACAGAGCACTGACCCTTGATTTGCTATCTGACCTTTATGCCACAGTATTCTTGATTAATAAGGGGATCAGGGGTTGTGGGGAGAAGGCAGGAGAATGGGGATGAGACAAATATCAGCCATGATTGAATGGAGGAACAGACTCAATGTGCCTAATGCTGCTCCTATATCTTATGGTTTAAGCACCCTACTTTAAACACCATCATTGCCACGCCCTTTGTCTTATATCCATTACATCTTTGTCAAATCTCTCCTGCGCTCCCACCTATCCCATACCTTTTATTTTGCTCCACCTGCTCTACCCACTTTCTTCAACAGGGTAAAACCCATCATATTTTTTATCTCTCTTCAGCTTTGAATAAGCCCTGGGGGCGGGATTCCCTGCTCTATCCACTCAATAGGAATTCCTATTGAGGCCACCAGGAAACCCACGGGCTGGGCGCACTGCTGACAGGATCAGAGAATCCCACCACCAGCGAACAGCCGGAGAATCCAGCCCATCTCTGTTCAGATATCCAGAGGAAAATAAACTATTGAGTTAAAATATAAACAGCCTGTGGGTTTTGCTGGAATATATGTTTGATTAACAGAGCTTTTTGAGTTGAGGAAAGATTAATTTTGTTACAAACACAAAGGGCAGGTTTCTTCGGCTTCACCCGCCCGGCGACCGGAAATTCCCGCCCAAGGTCAAGGGACCTTTATATGGTCCACCTCCTGTCCATGGCAATCTTGCGGTGGGCTCGGCCGAAGAATCCAGCCCAAAGTTTATAAGACTTATGTTTTGGCACTGTCTCTTTAACTTAGGGTACAATGGATAAATGGAGCCAGTCATGTGACCTCTTCCAAATTCTGCCAACGAGAAGCTTGGGTGGTATAATTGTTAAAGGGGTTCCAGATTGTTTGACTGGGAAGAAGATGCAAGATTTTCACACCTTTGCACAATGTCAAGTATGTCTGTGATGGTTGTGGGTTGACAGTCTCCAAGTCTCATAGGGAGTTGTGAGGAATGTCAGGTTTCATAAACTGTTATACTTTAAACTGTCTATTTAATTCCAAGATAGAATGCATTTGCGGTTCCAAAGAATAGCTTCTTAGCTTTCCACCTGGATACAAGGCCCACGTAATTATGTTTCAGTACAGAGGCAATGCTAATGTTCTCACAAAGTACGGAACTTATTTTGGTGATCTGATCATGAGGAAATTCGTGTTGCACTTTAAGATGAAAAGTTCCAAACAATTCTCTATTTGACCAACAAGTCAAGTAAGTTCACAGACGACACAAAAATTGGTGGAGTTGCTGATAGGGAAGAAGATTATCAGAGGATACAGCAGGATATAAACTGGTTGGAGTCTTGGGCGGAGAAATGGCAGATGGAGATTAATCAGAACAACTGTGAGGTATGCACTTTGGAAGGTCCAATGCATGTAGGAATTACACAATAAATTGTGGAACTCTTGCGAGTACTGACATGCAGAGGGAACTGGGCGTGTATGTCCACTGATCCCTGAAAGTGTGGTGCATATGGATAAGGTGGTCAAGAAGGCAGACGGCATGCTGGCCTTCATCGGTCAGGGCATTGAATATAAAAATGGTAAGTCATGTTGCAGCTGTACAGGACCTTAGTTAGGCCTCATTTAGAATATTGCGAACAATTATGGTTGCCACACTACCAGAAGGATGTGGATGCTTGGAGATGATACAGGTGCGCTTTACTGGGGTGTTGCCTGGTATGGAGGGCATTAGCTATGAGAAAAGCTTTGATAACCATGGTCTGTTCTCACTGGAACGACGGAGGTTGAGAAGCGACCTGATAGAGGTCTACAAGGCTATGAGTGCAAGGACAAGGTGATAGTCAGATGCTCTTTCCTCGGGTAGGAGAGTCATGTGCTAGAGGACATAGGTTTAAAGTGTGTGGGGAAAAGTTTAGAACAGATGAAGAGGCAAGTTTTTCTTACACAGAGGGTGGTAAATATATGGAACACGCTGCCTGGGGGGGTGGTGGGAGCAGGGACAATAGTGGCATTTAAGGGACATCTAGACAAATATATGAATAGGGTGGGAATGGAAGAACACGGAATCCGTAAGTGCAGACGATTTTAGTTTTGGCAGGTACCATGGTCGGCATAGGCTTGTAGGGCCGAAGGGCCTGTTCCTGTGCTGTATTGTTCTTTGTTCTATACAAATCAAATATCAGGACAGAACCGCCACAGTGTATATTTCAGAATTCTTTGTGCCACTGCTTTGCCACAATGAAATGAAAATCGCTTATTGTCACAAGTAGGCTTCAAATGAAGTTACTGTGAAAAGCCCCGAGTCGCCACATTCCGGCGCCTGTTCGGGGATACTGGCACGGGAATTGAACCGTGCTGCTGGCCTGCCTTGTTCTGCTTTAAAAGCCAGCTATTTAGCCCAGTGTGCTGAACTAGCCCCCAAGTTCATACACACAATATAAAATATCTTATAATGTGAAACTAGAATGCATGAAACTAGATTCCATTAATAAAAGCAGAATACTGCGGATATTGGAAAAATCTAAAATAAAACCAAAAAATGTTGGAAAAATTCAGCAGGTCAGGCATCATCTGTGGTGAGAGAATCCGAGTTTAGGTTCAAATCAATGACCTTTCATCAGAACTGGAAAAAGTTAGAGACGTAATAGATTTTGAGCAAGGGCAAAAGGAATGTCTATGATTGAGTGGAGGACAGGAAAAATTGAATGACAGAAGATATAGGGCCAACGATGATGGGGCAAGAAAAGAAACAAATTTGTGCCTAGATCAGGTGTGCTACTGTCCGAAAGTGAAAATAAGAGAAAAACTGAAACACAGAAAGGAAAGGAAACGAAAGGGCGAGGGAGTTTATGGTCTGAAATTGTTGAAGTCAATGTTGAGTTCGAAAGGCTGTTAAGTGCCTAATTGAAAAATGTCGTACTGTTCCTCAAGCTTAGGAGGAATTCCCTCTCTCGGAAGCTCGTTCGATTTGGAATTTTCTTCTCCAGTCAGTAGTAAAGGCTGGGTCATTGACTGAGAAGCGGACTAGGGTATTATGAATGGAATGGCCCCTTCTGAGTGTTTAAAGGTAAGGGTAAGATGTCTTTGATGAAAGCTGGTGGGATGGAAGATGAAGACGATATGGGAACTCTATTATGGGAGGTAGGGGAATGGGTCAGAATAGAAGTGTAGGAAATGCAGCAGACATGGTCGTGGGAGCTGTCAATCACAATGGGGATGAAAATCTTGGTTGAGGGAGAAAGGCATCTTATTAATGTTGATGAAGAAGGTTGCATCATCAAAACAGATGTGACAGAGATAGAGGAAATGGAAAAATGAAATAGTCATTACAGGATGTAGAGTATGAAGGAGTGTAATCAAGAGAGTTGTGGGAGTCAAGGGCTTTATTATGAATATTAGTTGATAGTTTTTCACCAGAAATGAAGATGAAGGCAAGGGGAAAGTCAGAGATGGGCCATGTGAAACTGAGAGAATGGTAAAAACTGAAGCAGGGTTGATGAAGTTTTCCAATTCAGGGCAAGAGCAGGACGTGGCACTGATACAGTCATCAATGTACCAGAAAATGATTTGAGAGTGGGATCCTGAGTAGAATGAGACAAGGAATATTCCATATAAAGAGAGGCATGTGTAGGAGCCATACAAATACCTATAGCAGCACCTTCCAATTGAAGGTTGCATTAATCTGTCTCCTTGGTTACTTTTGATAAAATTGCAAACTTTATGTTTCTCTTTATTTTGATCATTTTATTTCAAACTTAAATTTCAGTTACTGAAGTGTTGCTCTTATCTCAGTGATAAAATTTTAGTTGGTGAATCAAAAGGTTGTGGGCAAGTTCCATTCCAGAGACTTGAGCACAAAATCTATGCTGGCATTTCAGTATAGTACTGAGGGAGTGTTGCTCTGTCACAGGCACTGGCTTTTGAGTGGGACATTTAACCGCACACCACATCTGCCCTCTCAGGCGGACATAAAAGATTCGATCTCAGCGTCCTGGCCAACATTCATCCCTCAACCAACATCACTAAAACAGATTAATAATAATAATCGCTTATTGTCACAAGTAGACTTCAATTAAGTTACTGTGAAAAGCCCCTCGTCGCCACATTCCGGCACCTGTTCGGGGAGCTGGAACGGGAATTGAACCCATGCTGCTGGTCTTGTTCTGCATTACAAGCCAGCTGTCTTAGCTCACTGTGCTAATTATTTGTTCATTATAACATTGCTTTTGTCGGACCTTGCTAAACACATATTGCTATTATGTTTTCTACACTTTAAAATGTATTTAATTGGCTGTTGTGCAATTTGGGAGATTCTGAGATTATGAAAGTCACTTCTTAATGCAAATGTATTTTTTCCCCCTTTATATTATTTTTATTTTGCCTAATGATGGCTTTGGGACGGGGGGGGGGGGCAGTTAGCAATTCTTCATCCATAAACACAAGAGAGAAGGGATGTGGAACTAATAAACAAGTGCAGAGATGTTCTGAGAGTGGTCAGTCTTGCTATCAAGCATAAAACAATCCTATGACTTGAAGCTTATTGCTCCCTCTCAGATTTCTTCAGTTTTGGAAAGCCCATTGAACGTAAACACCATACTAGAGAGTAACAGGACTCCAATAAAAACATAGACTAATTTGAAAAATAAAATAAAAATGACATTGTACGAGTTAGTGAAATAAATTTTATATAAATTTTGTAAATCAACTATGTTTATTTTGTTACAAACCTTATTTCCAGTACAAAAATTTCTCAACTTAATAGGAGCCTAAAATGGTGGTCAGAAGGATTTAAAGTACTGAGAGCAATTTTATTGGCTTAACTTCTCATGTTTTATTCTGAGATGTTTCTGCAGCCTGCTTATATGCTTTTGATACGGGTATCCTATATTAACTACTTAGTTATGTAATTTGAGCTAAACAAGTCCAAGTGAGTAAGTGTGACTGATACAGATGTACCCAGGACACAGGTACATAATAATACAACTGTATCTTTTTATCTTACTAAAATTGTATATCTTTATGCAAATTCACTTAAAAACCCTACTTTGCGTTATATATTCTTTTATGCCAACTTTATTACATCCCAATTTGCTTTGCATTTATGATGCAAACTTCTCACCTGTTCTTGCACCCTTCCACTATTAGGAGTGGTGCAATGATTTATTTTGGGTCTCCCATTCCTTCCGCCTCTTATGATGTAGAAACAATTGTGCTTCAGTTAATTCTAATGCTTCACAAGTTACCTAAAAATTGGTATTTAATGAAAATAATATAAACTATAGAAGTATTTCCTGAAAATCCAACCTGGTTTGTTTTTCGAAAGCCTATTGACCATCATTTTAGTATTGAAAATAAGGCCTGTAACATCATAAACATAGATAAACATCTTGTTGAATCAATGAACTAGGTGCAACTGTCTCTTGCTTACCAATGACCAAACATTACACGATTACACATGAATCAATTCTGAGGTATAAAATGTGATAGATGAGCTGTGGAGTTTTATTGCATTTTGTTCCTCTCTTAGCTAGCCATAGTGGGCATTAACGGTCAGGATATAGCACATAAAGCATGACATCCTTTTTAAAGAATCAAAATTAAAATTTATAAGCTTGCAATAATCATTACAAATGATGATTTGCAATTGATTTTTGTGGAATAATAACCAGTATAATAAAGGAATAATAGAACAGATGAGGATTAATGACTGCAATTAAACATCAAAGTGAAGTCCTGTATTGCTGTAAGCAAGGTTCTACATCTATCGTGCAAGATTAGTTCATGATTTATTACATATTCAAATAACAGTTTCAATCTTGTAAATTCACTCAATTAAAACGTAATCATTTGGCTTTGAGAATTTTCAAAAGTAGTTTAACAGCCATGTCACTATACATCAAGTTTATTGGCAAGTACAAAAAGCACACTGTTCATGAAGACATTGGAAATCTGTTGAAAAACGGAATCTGTATTTATCATACCACATAACAATGTTGTGAATATAGAGTCAGCTTGGTTGTCACTGTAAAACTGTTTCAGAGCAAAGATGTTAAATCACCTCAAATAATTGGTAACTTCTATCTTTCGTAATCTAATGGAAGCTGAGAAAATCCATTAAATTGAAGAAAAGAACATTTTCACACAGAAAGTATGGTCTCTCTGGGTTTACTAATTTTCCAATATAGTTTTTGCAATCAACTGTATTGATAATAATTCTCTGTAAATTAATCATTATGAATCAGATTAAGCCACAGAACATTTCTTAGCATGCAGAACTTAATCATGTAGGCACACTTTGATTTTCTTGCAAAAATGCTACTGCAATCCTCCTTGAGTTTGAGATTTTCTCAACTGGTTTAGACAGGGGATTATGAATGTGCAGAGGCTCATGTGTTCAACTTTAGTTGCCATGGTAAAAACATAAACAAAAACATCTGTACCATATTTTATGATCAAATTCCATGCACTATTTATCATGCCAGCAAAGAATGTACTAATCTTCTGTACTCTACCAGGACATTTTTAACATGGCCACTTAAGACAGAAAGAATGAAAGCGTAGTGAATGCGAATATCCATTTCCCCAATTTATTGGGGGAATGGATTATTTATGAAATCCCTGTGCAGATTCGTGGAATGAAAGAACTGTACGGTACAGAAAGAGGCACATGGCCTTTCCAGCATTTTGTCCGCAGCCCTGCAGATTATGGCATTTGGGGTGAATATATAAATGAGCTGAGGGTTTCAGCCTCTATTGTCCTCTGAACAGTGAGTTTCAGACCCCTCTTGGGTGAAAACATGTTTCCTCATCTCCCTTCTAATCTTTCCACCAATTGCTTTCAAATGTATGCCTCCCAGTCACTGACCTCTCTGCTAAGGTAAATAGACCCTTTCCATCCACTCTATCCAGGCCATTCACAATTTTTAACATCTTAATCAAATCTCCCCTCAGCCTCCACTATTCCCAGGAGGACAACCCCAGTCTATAAGTTTAGATCTCGGCAGCTAGGAGTTTAGTATGATTTTCCACTCGCCATGACGAAACATAATATTCCCTGGGCCTCCAAAAATGTCAGCAAACACACTACTACAACTTTCACAGTTGTTTCAGGCTGTAACAAGGGGTATTACAATATATTTGATCAGTGAAGGTGCTGATGCATGACCTCTGTTAATATTTTTGTACTCTCAAACATTCGAAAAGGTTTATGTTGAATAGAAACGTTCAGATGTAGATGAGAAAGAACAAATTGACTGAACAGATCAATTAGATGATGGCAATATTTTGTAAACCCAATCTTGGTTTAACTTTGAAATGCTGCAGTAATTTAGCTCAGCTTTTTCAAAAAAATTTGGAAAGAGCCTGACATGAATATATATGAATTACAGAAACTTCAGAACAAAGGAGGAACAAATATGGAAACATAAACGCCCATGAACTTGGTTGGACTACAGATCATATTAAGATAGTTCTGGAAGTGAGTACTGTTTCTAGTTCTTCTCACCAAAGCATTACAGAGATGTCAAAGGACTGAGGGTTTAGAGAAGACAATGCAAGGCTGATTCCCAACAACATGGGGAAATGGTGGCATATTGGTAATATCAGTAGTAATCTAGAGACCCAGGGCATTGATCCAGGGATTTGGGTTCGAATCCCACGGTAAAATTTGAATTTAATAATAATCTGGAATTAAAAGTCTCAGCATGAAATAATTGTTGATTGTTGTAAAAAACAATCTGGTTCACTAATGTCCTTTAGGGAAGGAAATCGTCGATCCTTACCTGGTCCGGCCAACCAGTGACTCCAGACCCACATCAATGTGGTTGACTCTTAATTGCCCTGTGAACAAGGGCATAGAGATGGACAATAAATGTAGCCTAGCTAGCTACGCCCATGAACAAATAAAAAACACAGCAGACCAAATTAAGAGTGAAGCCTCGAGAAATCTGGTGCTGGATTTACACGTAGTGTGCTTGACCTGTCCAAGCCAGGAATGCTGACGTTTCCTGTTCCACAGTATCAACCCAGTATAATCTTTGATGAAGTGTGCCAGCAGCATCAGGAGGACATTTTCTGCACAGTGTTTTGAGCGTTAGACCTCCAAGATTGGGAACCACCTGGCTGCTGGTAGAGATGGGGCAGCACAATAACACAGTGGTTAGCACAGTTGCTTCACAGCTCCAGGGTCCCAGGTTCGATTCCCGGCTGGGTCACTGTCTGTGCGGAGTCTGCACGTTCTCCCCGTGTCTGCGTGGGTTTCCTCCCACAGTCCAAAGATGTGCGGTTAGGTGGATTGGCCATGCTAAATTGCCCTTAGTGACCAAAAAATGTTAAGTGGGGGTTACTGGGTTACGGGGATAGGGTGGATAAGTGGGCTTCAGTAGGGTGCTCTTTGTGGGCCGGTGCAGACTTGATGGGCCGAATGGCCTCCTTCTGCACTATAAATTCTATGATTCTATGTACTGTCTTTGATTTGCACTGGAAACCCCATTAACCAAATGATTGATGAGGGCCAGGAAAAGGGCTATATATATAGTGCTGCTGGTTGGGTTGGCCTGTGGACATTACGCCAGGAACATGAGGCAGGAGTACAAGGTTCTGACACCCCTCATGGCTGATTGAATAAATAGTCTCTCAGGACTATATTATTTTTTTTTTAGTCATCAGTGGGATGTGAGAGGTGCTCGTTAGGTCAACATTTATTGTAGATCCCTAATTGCCCTTGAGAAGGTGGAAATGAGCTGCTTTCTTGAACCGTGCAATCTCTGAGGTGTAGGTACACCCACAGTGTTGTGAGGGAGGGAGTTCCAGAACTTTGACCCAGTGACAGGGAAGGAACAGCAATATATTTCCAAGTCAGAATGGTGAGCAGCTTGGATGGGAACTTGCAGGTGGTGGTGTTCCCATGTGTCTGCAGTCCTTGTCCTTCCAGATGGTAGAGGCCGTGGGTTTGGAAGGTGCTGCCAAGGAACCTTGGTGAGTTCCTGTCGTGCATCTTGTAGATGTGCATGGAGAAAAAATGTTTATCCATCAACCGTTCATGTTAACAAGTTCCATAATACATTGAAAAGGCAGAGATGCTTGAGAAGGGAATTAAGAATGTACACTGAAGTTTCTGCACCAATGATCAAATGAAGAGAAATGAGTAGCTAATACTGACAAAAAGCTGGCATCATAGAAATAGAGTCATCAGCAGTGTAGAGCTGGCAGAAATTGCAATGACAGAGTGAGGGCAAGGAGGATGTAAAGATTAAAATGATGACTTTGAATTCAATACTTGGAGATGGAGCTAATGTAGGTCAACAAGGACGGGCATGACTGATGAACAGGGCTTAGTGTCTGACAAGTTAAGTCAGTAGAGTTTGAACCCACTTATGGAGCGTAGAGAATGTGAGGCTAGCAAGGAGAGCACTAAACTAGTAAAGTCCAGCTGCAGAGGGACTGAGGCAGGCAAAGTTGCAGAAATGGAGGTCAATGCTTTCGTTGATGCAGAGGATTTCAGTTTTAAAAGCATTATTTTATGAGATGTGGACGTTGCTGACAAGGCCAGTATTTATTGCCCATTCCTTTTTGCACTTGTACTGAGTGGATTGCTGGGCCATTTCACAGGGCAGTTAAGGGTCAACCACATGTCTGTAGGTCTGGAGTCACATGTAGGCCAGACCAGGTAAGGACAGCAGATTCCCTTCCCGAAGGACATCAGTGAACCAGATGGGTTTTTTAAGACAAATCAACAATGGTTTCATGATCACCATTACTGAGACTAGCCTTTTGGTTCCAGATTGTTATTAATTGAATTCAAATTCCATCAGCTGCTGTGTTGGGATTTGAACCCATTCCCCCGGAGGATTAGCTTGGAACTCTTGATTACTAGTCCAGTGACATCACAACCAGAAAATGCTATCCTTAGCTTAAAGTTGAGCAGGACAACAAGGCAGTGAATGGTCTATTTCAAGCAGTGACAGTAAGCAGGAGGAGAACAGAGTTAGTGGCAAGAGAATTAAGTTTGTGGTGGAGCCTGACAGCATGGGGGTAGGTTGAGTAGATGTGCAGAGCACAGGTGAAAGCTAACCCATGCCCACAAATGCTGACATTAAGAGGTGCCAAGGATAGGGAGGGCTCAAGGGGTGACAATGCAAATGGGGAAAGAGGATCTTTATTGTTGCGATGGACTGGCTGTGTTTGAAAAGTAGTTAAAAGTAGTTACAGAATCATTAGCAGCTAGCCCTGATGAGAAGGTCTATGGAGGAGACACATTTTAAGAAAATGATATGGTCAACGGTGTCAAATGTTGCAGAGAGGTCAAGCAGGGCAAGTAGAGACAGTGTGCTGCAGGCATAATCACTGCAACATATACGGTCTTGCTGTGAATCCAGTGATATTGATCAGAAATCTAGGGCTGCACTAAGTGATGCTTTTAACATAAGGATATCAGGGAGGTTGCTAAAAGTTAGTTTCTATTTATTCAGTGTGCATTGATCACAAATATCAAATCATGGGCTTTCAGAACTTTCTGGTACAGCACATTTGTTCTGCAATGCATCTCATTGTAGCTATTATAAGTTCAAATCTTGAATTTACACACAACAAGCCATTTCCAAATATGCAACAAAAAAAATCAGAAAATACTGGAAACACAGAACAGGTCGGTCAGCATCTGCAAAGAGCTGCTGAGCTCTCCAAATATGCAGTTAGTTTGAAATGTTATGGCTAAGTTAAATACTTGTGCCAAACAGGGCAAGTAAAAGTTCCGTTGGTCTAAATTGAGCTCTGTTATGGAAGCATCATTTTTAATTATATGTCTTGGTAATGATATAGAGTGCTATACTTGCAGCTAGTGATAAACATAAACTTCTATCGTTGAAATAATAACAAAATCTAAAATGAAACACCACTGAATGTAGTTCCATCCTTTTGAAGCATTTTAAAACTAAAACTGGCACTTGAATGATGGACTAGTGCATAATGTCTTATAAAATAAAATAGGCATCTTAATAATTTTGCTGTAAATATAATTCAACCGTAAGTTTGCAGCATTACTTTCTTGCTACCCACAACAAGCGAATGTCAAAACCATTAAATATTCATCCTACAATTTTTAACAGCAGTTTTCCAAAGTCTTTTTGAATGGTCAACACCAAAGTACATTGGTAACATTTAGAAATATTCTAATGTTTTGCTATTATTTTTATCCCGAAGAATATTACAAATTTTCATTTCTAAAATCCTCTGGAATTCTGTGAAAACCGTAGGGATGTGTTAAGGCTATGCCATAATCTATTTTTAAGACAATAACTTTGGAGACAGGCATGGATTCTATTAAAAACTCAACATTAAACCCACATTATATACCAAAGAACGTTTGATATCTTTGACAAAGGAAGTCTTTATTTTTGAAACAAATATTTTTTTTAATGTATTTTTGTTTACGAAAGAAAGGTGACATTGCTTTCCAAATGTTAGCCTTTTCAGAAAGTATACAATGGCCATAGTCACTTTAATTCTTTGAAAACTGAAGGATTACCAGTCAAATTTTCTACCAGCTTTAGGAGGAGGCCATTTGGCATCTTTGCAAATAATTACAATAGTTACAATACGTAAACGGGTGATTTAGTCACGTCAAACAAACAAAGCATAGATACAATTTCACGTCATAACCAAACACATTGCTTAACGAGTTAAAAAGCACACATCAAAACCACATATGATGTGGATTAAGGATTCTGTGTAATGGGGCAAAATGAGAATATTTCCAGTTATCTTTGGTGTGTCATGAGCATCAGTCCTTGCCCCATCCTTAATGCCGGCCTTTTCAGCAACCCGATTTTAGTTGTTCCACCATGATTGGCTGTTGCTGTCTCGGCCCTAATATCGCCTTACGTGGCTTGGAGTCAAATTCTACTTTATAATGTTCCTTTGAAGCACCTTGGGACATTTTATAATATTAAAGGTGTTATATGAATGCAAGTTGCTGTATCATTGGAATTCTGATCTTGAATTTGTAACCTGACAACACAGTACCAAGACTCATCACTGTAGAATGGAATAGCCAATTCAGGTTATTGATGTTGCATTGCTCAAATGTGCATTTGCCAAGTTAACAGATTAAGTAGAACAGTCACTGCGAAAAAAAGGAAGAAAGGCTTACATTTCGTATAGCAGCTTTTACAAACACAGGATGTTCCAGGCTGGCTTATAGCCAATGAAGTAAAGTCACCAGATGACCATAGGCTGTTTTCTCCTTTGAGGGGCAGAGCTGTCTGGTCGTGATTTAACCTGAGGATCACCACACCTCAGGCAAGGGCAAGGTTGAGAAGGCAGCACCTTCATGAATAACCTTAGATGGTATGGGAATTGAGGCCTTGCTCTGCATCATGAACCATAAAGTACTTTTGATGTGTAGTCAGCGCCGTAATACCAAGCAAATTTTGGGGTCAGTGGCAAAGGGAAGCCCTCATCATTAACCTCAAAAGAAAGCCGCCTACAAAGATTTCATGGACTCTATGGCATTGACTTTTTAAAATTACTTTTTCTGAGTTACAAAGCCAGAGCTCAGAGTGTGGACAGGGGCAAAGCCATAATCCAGCTCCTTGCCTGCTCCAAAAACCAATACAAATTGAATGCAATTCATGGTCCCCACAAGAGAGACATACCAGATCAGGCATTACACCTGACCTCACGCTCATCTTTGCCAAAAGGCCGAGAAGCGATTCTATGGCATTGATTTTATCTGTTACAACTTAATTCGGGCACCATCCATGGCATTCATCATCAGTGAAGCTGCCAAACAGGCTGATCAGCCAGTTAGATTGACAAATTCTGACAGTGAACCGGGAAGAGGGTGAAATGAAGATTGGGAAGTCTTGTGAGTTTAAAGAAAAAGCTGAAATCCCAAATTAACTTTAATTATTATAAAACATTATGAACAGTTTTTAGCATAGACTGGAATGAATAATGGTCCAGATTAATAGAATCAATCTTAATGGAGAGTATAGTAAAACATTGGGCAAAGAAAAATATAATAATGAATAGTCAGCATGGATTGTAAAAGGGAAAATCTTGCATGACCAACCTTCTTACATTTTTTTGAGGATTGGCAGAAACAGTAGACAATAGTGGTGCAGTAGATATAATCTATCCAATTTTTCATAATCTACGCCGAAATTGATAAATAAAGTGAATGTGGAGTCGGGGACAAGTTGGAGATCAGAATGCTGGCTGGCTTCAATGCAGAAAACAGGAGTGAGAAAAAGGGGTAGGTATTCAGAATGGCAAAGCCGGGAAATAGTGATTCACAAGGATCAATCCTGGGATCACTGCTAGTGACAATTTATATTAATAATTCAATTTTAGAATACAAAACATAATTTCTAAATTTGTGGGTGACACCAAATTGGGGAGATGGGGATAGTCAATACCAAGGAGTACTGCAACAAACTACAGAAAGACATAAAAAAATTGCATAATGGGCAAATAATTGGCAAATGAAGTTCAACACAGATAAATGTGAAGTAGTACATTTTGGCAGGAATAATAGGAGGAGATCGCTTATTACTTGCAAGTTGGGCCTTGGTGGGGGATGGAGGAACAAAGGGAATTCAGAATCCAAATACACTAAAAATGTTTTTTAAAAAAAAGGAAACCATGAGCCAGGGCTGGATTCTCTCACGCCTGGTCGGAGAATCGCCGGATGCGATTCGCGCGATGCCACCCTGCTGATTCTCCGGTGACTGGAGAATCGGCGCCATTGGCGCCGGCACGGTCGGTGCAGTGCTGGTCTGGGGTCGCTCTATGCTGGCCGATTCTCTGCCCGGGATTGGCCGAGTGGCTGCCCAAAAAAGACTGAGTCCTGCCGGCGCCGTTCACATCTGGTCTTACCCGGTGGGACATTGGCATCCATCCTGTCTGGGGTGGCGTGGCCCGCGATCGGGGCCTACCGAACAACAAGCCCGCCTCTCCTGGTGGGGACTCTTTTGCTCCGTGCTGGACATTGTAGCCCTGCACCATGTTGCGTTGGGACAGGCGCAGAAAAGGATGCTACCACGCATGCATGCATTCGCGTCGGTCGCAGTGCGCATGCGCAGACCCGCGGCACCCATTTGACGCTGGCATCGGCAGCTGGAGCAGCTTGGATCACTCCAGTGCCTTGCTGGCCTCCTGTAGGGCAGAGGATTGCTACACAAAGCGTCTGATGATGCCGTCGTTAAACTCTCCAGTTTTTACAATGGCGTCAACACTCTGCCTTCTGATGGGAGAATCCCGCCCCATGTTTTTGTTCTAGAGGGATGGAATCAAAAAGTAGGGAAGTTATACTAAACCAGTATTGAACCTTGGTTGGAGAACAACACTTTAAGAGAGAGTGAGAACAGTGTGTAAAAAAATTACATTAATTCACTAATTATGCGCGGGTTGCACTTTCAGTGATTGAAACAGCACATTTTATGGAGGAGCAGGTTATCACTGACAACAACTCCCAGATCTCTGCATGTAACTGTACATGTGTAGCTGCCTGATGTTGTTGTCAATTTTACACAGAAATTACAACTACATATTTCGGGCCATAATCAAGGGCCTAGCAGACTGCCCAATCCAGTTACACCTTCAATCTATGTCTCAACCTTCCCCACATTATAGAAAGGGTACAGAGGCACCAGAGAGGGTGCAGGGAGAATTTACAAGGATGATACCAGAAACGTGCTGTTATACAGATTAGAAAAGGATTGACAGGTTGCATCTCTTCCTGTTGAAAAACAAAGGTGGAAGAGTGAACCAATAGAGGTGTTTAGAATTATGAAAAGTTTTGGTAGAATGGATAGAGAGAGAATGTTTTCATTTATGGGGAAGGAGCGTGACTAGAGGCCATCAATGTAAAATAGTCGCAAAGAAATCCAATAGGGAATTTGGAAAAAACTCTGTTACCCAAAGAATGGTGGGAATGCGGAACTCACTACCACAGGGAGTGGTTGCAGCAACTAGCATAGAAACATTTAAGGGAGGTTAAACAGACATTTGAGGGAGAATGGGCTGTGATGATAGATTTAGAAAGATGGGAGGAGGCTCGACTGCAACATAAATACATACATGGACTGATTAGGCTGAATAGCCTATTTCTTTACTGTGTAGTCTACGTAATCCGGGCAAAGAGAGTGTAATAGACAAAATAGTGTTAAAAACTCAGTTCAACCTCATTCACAAGGTTAACTTTTCTGATGACTTTTAGAGTGAGAACAGTGTGTAAAGAATTTACATTAATTCACTAATTATGCGCCGGTTGCACTTTCAGTGATTGAAACAGCACATTTTATGGAGGAGCAGGTTATCACTGACAACTCCGAGATCTCTGCATGTAACTGTACATGTGTAGCTGCCTGATGTTGTTGTCAGTTTTACACAGAAATTATGGCAAATGCTGAATTTCACTACCATTACAACTACATATTTCGGGCCATTATCAAGGGCCTAGCAGACTGCCCAATATAGTTACATCTTCAATCTATGTCTCAACCTTCCCCAATATGACAAAAACTTTCCTGCATCTTGCCTACATAAGGAAAGGGTTAATAGGCTGGCTGCGCGTTCAGAGCAGTATTTGTTGTGTAGAAACCGGATTGATGCAACATTTGCTCATTATATCAATACTTGTCCATTCAATGATACGGCAGCATTGAATAGAAGAATTTGGATGAATAGAACTGTTAATCTCAGCAAACTGATTTAATTAAGTGGAAGCTGATTGACACCAGACAGGTAATCACAATAGGAAAGAAGTCTTGAACTGGTTAAGTCAATGGAAGACAACTTCGTAATATTTTAACTAATTAATAGCCGATCATACACTCAAGTAACCAATCTGCATCCAGAAGAAGATTGCGCATGAGCTCTTTCAAAAACTGCATTCTATTTGTAAACCCCTGAAAAGTCCCACATCACAGTGACAGAGACAGGAGATACATTTCAGTGGGAGTGGTCATAGTTTTTTTTACAGTGCTGAAGGAGGCTATTCAGCCCATCGAGTCTGAGAAAGGTAGAAGATGCATATTGACAGGAAGATCTCAATTAAAGATCACTCCTAAGTGGCTTAGTCATCTCAGATTGGTCACCTGAGAGTAACTATGATTTAATAGAAACTGCTGTTTAAAATTCTCAGTAAAGGTATTAGATTTCGTGCAAGATTGTGTCAATTGTAATCCTCAGTCTCCGAATTTAAGGAAGAGGTAAATAACCTAACCCAAGATTCCCCAGAAAGACAAAATTCTGCTCCAAAATCTGTTTGGTATGTGCTGCAGCTTGCACAGAATTTCAAGCATTTGACCATCTGTCCTTATGTGGCTCAGTGTCAAACTTTGCTTGTCGCACCCCTGTGAAGTGCCTTGGAGTGTTTTATTGTGTCAGCAGGACTATACAAGTACAAGTTGTTGCTGTTGTTAGCCATTCCACTGTGGAGAGCCTCACAGAAAATTCAAACTCACCATTCACCTGGCATCCACATGTGCACTTGCTAGCAGAAGGCACTGGTGATAAGCAGAGGCGTTTGCTCATTATTGCTACTCAGTACGAATATTGGAGTGTGCGATGCATAACGTCAATAGAATGCGTGTCTTTTTTCATGGATTTATTACTGAAAGCAGCTCATCAATTGCTCCTATTGGTCACAGCATCATCCTTGTTATAAGGTAAGAAAAAAATGCAACGTTCCTTGTGCTCTTTCACATATTTTTACTGGAAGCAGCTTTTAAATATAAAGTGTTTCTTAGGCAAAATCAGTTGTAAACAGACTGAAGCTCCATATCACTGACATGACTGACTGGGAGAACTTGTGACCAATCATTCAAAATGGGAACAATTTGCCCATCAAACTGTATCATGCTTTGAGTCACAACGTCTTAATGATGAGGCAAGCGGCAGCAGGGAAGAGAAGAGAAGGAAGCAAATGGTGAACTCAGGATCCCACTATCCCATGTGCACAAAGATCTCTTTTCAGTCACATGAAGACCCAATGATAGAAACTCATGACACTGAGAAAACGTCATCCTCCAGTCAAGGGACAGTCACTGACAACTAGGCAATGTGAAGTTATACATGAGTGTACTTTGCTCCAGCTTCTAACTAATACCAACTTAAAGTGAGTAACTGGTTTGAACAGGTTCCTCGCCAAGTGCAATTTGGAGAAGCACATTTTACATGCATTTTGAAAAGAATATTGCCAGCTGATCAGAATTTGAGTTTCCTTCGACAGCTGTGACCAAATACAAGTCTATATTTCTTACAGTTATGTGGAAGAGACATAGAGACTCGAAACATTAACTCTGCCGGTGGGATTTTCCGTACCCGCCATGGCGGATTTCGCAGAGGCTGTCCGCCAATAGCCAGCAGCGGGACTATCAATAGGTTTCCCGACCCCGTGCAGCCAGAATAACCCACGGCGGGGAATCACAATCACCGGCGAGAATGATCGGAAATTTCGGCCTGTTTCTCCCTCCACAGGTGCTGCCAGATCTGCTGTGTTTAATCCAGCTTTTTCTGTTTTTATTTGACATTTCCAGCATCAGCAGTATTTTGCTTTTATTCTGTGCTCTTCTTGACAATGTTGCAGTCAAAAGCTATACAAAGTATGCTGGATAAGTTAGTATCTAAAAAGGAACACTAGTACCATTACACAAGATTATACTTCAGGAATAATGAAAGTTCACTAATTATTTATATTGTTGCATTATTCAGTTAACATTTCAACACCAGAAAACCCCACACTGAGTTCTGATGAAATTGGCTGAAATATTAACTCTGTTTCTCTTCACAGATGCTGCCAAACCTCTGAGTATTTCCAGCATTTTCTGGTTTTATTTCAGATTTCCAGAACGCACAGTATTTTGCCTTTGTCACTGACGTTGTGTGCAGCTGAATTTGGTTATATTGGTTTCCCAATGTACTGCAATGCAGATTGGATTACACTCCATCTTGCTAAGCTACCTTTCTCAGCTATATTCCTGTCGGATAAATGCTGTGCTATCGTACAGGCGGTTGGGTGGTCATGTAGGTTCATTGGAAACACACATTTAGCGGCCAGTTTAGAAAGTCATTGACAAAAGCAGAGAAGCAGACCCTCCCAGACCTCCGGCTGTAGATGGAGTACGGCTTTAAAAGAGTATAGAAAACATAATCCTTCAATCAAACTGATGCTAAGCTGTTCACATTCAACAAACCAGTTTTAGCTGTTTAACAAAACTGGCAAACCAACACAATATTCACAAAAGCAATATTAATATTCACAAATCAGGATCAGTTTTTTTAAACAAATAGGTGATGAATATATAATGCCCTGCACATATTTTATTAAAACCATATTCAACTCAACAGTCTCCTCAGGATGCATACTATCCATAGTTCCATTTTAGATTATATAAAACACAGTGCAAAGAAGTCAGAAATGCACACTAGAGGTCATTAAATGTGGGCGCTTAAGAATTTGTGACATAATTTATTGCTTAAGCAAACCCCAATTTGTTGAGATTCTCTGCTTTACATCTACAGCACAGACTGTAGTGGCGACTTGGCATTGTTCCTTGAGAGACTTCTTACTGACACACTTCATACCAGGTCACAATGATCTCATTCGACAATCGCCATGGAAACTGCAACAGCAATGGCATACACAGCTACATTATACTGACACTGGGGTGCACTGAATACCCAAGGCTTTAAACTGTGAAAGTCATTTTAAATAAAGGAAAAAAAAATTGATGGGTGGTACAATGCAGTACTTCTAAGAATGCAGTGATAGCCTACGACCACAAGGTGTCAGGAGATCTGTGTAATAATGTCCTTCAATTTATTTTATGATGACCTCTTACCCACACAGCCATTTAAAAATCTGAGTAATTTTCTGGTATAACAGGGTATGGTTTGACCTTTTTCGGAAAAGTAGCTCAGTTACTTTTTGATTTAATATCATTGAATCCTTGAATTAGGCAAAGCTCCATGGTACGATAAGTTCTTTGATGAGCAAAGAAAATTGGGGACATCGATCCCTTTGAGACTTTTCAGTCTCCACCATACGATTGCCTCCTTTCCATGGCCTATATATAGCTTGTCATGTGATCACCTTCAGTCTTTTGGACAATGGAGGCAACAGACAGAAAAATAAAGAAAACCAACAATAATTTTGGGTTCGGCTAAAAATAAATTATTTGTTAAATTATGAACGACGACAACTAATGAACAATTAACAGTTATTACAGGAAACTAACATAAAAGCTATAGTTTAAATGTGCGCTTTGCTCACAGCAACACAGCTATACTGAAATACAGGCAATGCAATTTGCATTCTCCTCGATATTTACACGAAGCAGAGCAAAAAATAAACGCTTTGCGATTTCTACGGACACCATCAAAGGGTTTCAAAACTAGCTTGCTTCATGAGGACTGGAGAGTTTGTCATGTGACTAGGGTCGCTTTTACACTTACGGCTAAAATTGGAACATGGTCATTTGCCACAGCCAAACATTACATCAATTGCAATTGGTAAGCTCCAAACTAGAGCAGCACGGTAGCACAGTGGTTAGCACTGTTGCTTCACAGCTCCAGGGTCCCAGGTACGATTCCCAGCTTGGGTCACTGTCTGTGTGAAGTCTGCACATTCTCCCCGTGTCTGCATGGGTTTCCTCCGGGTGCTCCGGTTTCCTTCCACAAATCCCGAAAGACATGCTGTTAGGTAATTTGGATATTATGAATTCTCCCTCTGTGTACTCGAACAGACGACAGAATGTGGTGACCAGGGGCTTTTCACAGTAACTTCATTGCAGTGTTAATGTAAGCCTACTTGTGACAATAAAGATTTTCAACTTACATACACTAGTTAAAAACAACAACCAAATCTGCAGTGTAAGAGACTGTTCAATCTCCAAGAATTGTTTCATGAACTAAGACAAGGCGATTTCTTTATATTCCCTTCTAAGTGGGCTAAAAGGTTGATCTGGCCACCCTGTGCACCCACAACAGAAATTAATCAAAAGGTATTGACGGTTTTGGTGCAGTTACACTGCCACTTTTACTTTGATGTAAAACAGCTCTAGCTGCAACCCCCCACCCCCCACATAAGTGATTGCAGAAGCATGGTCTCAGAGAGAGATCCTGATCTAACTCTAGAACACACAAACATATGGAACCCTACCCAGGAAATATTTTTGCTGAAGTTAGGCATGACATGGAATGTTACTCGAGTGAGGTGTGAATCTGAATTTAGAAAAAAAAAGTGTTGATGCAGCTCATTGGATTTTCCAGCCACTTTACAAACGCACAGCAACATTTATTATTCAAAAGATTAAAAAATTATCAGCCAAGGAACAGAATACACTCCTGCCAGGTCAAGTGCAATTTAAAGCCCAGAATGTCAATATCTGGCTGATTGTGATTCATTCTGTGGCTACTGGTTTGCATCTTAGACTGTTTTATGTTGATCTTTTGCCACAGGTTCCTAACATGGAGATCTCATAGCTGCAAACAATAGCTCAATGAGCCAATTTGTTTCAATACTGGTCATTGGAATACCAGCTTTTAATTGTATTAAGATTGCCATAGATACCTTTAATTTAAATAAAGATTTGAACGTCCAGTTGGTAGCTGAAGGAATGACCGAAGATTTCAGGTATCAAAATGTTTACAGTAACAATTGTGTTTTTTGAGTTATTTGATTGAATGTATATTCCTTTTTTGGGCAACTGAAACTTTGACGACAGAAAGTGACATTTCCCTTACGTACTTATCACCCATCGCATTCTCCATGGAATTGCGTTCTTCTTGCAAACAGCCTACAGTTACCCCAGCTTCCAATAGGTTGTGCTTCCCCATTTAGCTACGTACTAACTTCCAGTGACCGTCTCCAGGTGATCGCCTCAGGCTCTTAAATCCACCACCAGCAGTAAAGCCTTTTCTGATGATTATTCTTCCCCCTGGCCTTATGAGGTCAAATCTCCTGGAAATCTTAGAAAGCTGCAGGTCTAGAGGCACTACTACCTGCATCCGGCTGTGATAGTTTACCAAGGCAAGCCGCCTTTTCTTCTCTGCTGACCACAAGAATATCTGTCTGTCTGTGATGCGCATTGATTTAAAAGGAAGCTTGTAAACTGATCTCAAAAAATGGCTTCCTGTGCCCTCTTTCCCATGGCAACATGAACACATTAACCTTGCATCCAGGAAGAAATGCTAATCAGCTACCCTTGATTCTTAAAAGTAAATAGATAGCTTACAGTACAACTGCTTACAACCAAATGTTCGCTTTGGCAGAGTATTTCTTAAATGGCGAACGACTGCAGAATGCTAAGGTGTAAAGGGATTTAGGTGTTTTTGGCATGAGTCACAAAAGATTGTGGAGAGTCGGCGTTGGACTGGGGTGAGCACAGTAAGAAATCTTACAACACCAGGTTAAAGTCCCAACATGTTTGGGGCAGCACGGTAGCATTGTGGATCGCACAATTGCTTCACAGCTCCAGGGTCCCAGGTTCGATTCCGGCTTGGGTTACTGTTTGTGCGGAGTCTGCACATCCTCCCCGTGTGTGCGTGGGTTTCCTCCGGGTGCTCCGGTTTCCTCCCACAGTCCAAAGATGTGCAGGTTAGGTGGATTGGCCATTATAAATTGCCCTTAGTGTCCAAAATGGCCCTTAGTGTTGGGTGGGGTTACTGGGCTATGGGGATAGGGTGGAGGTGTTGACCTTGGCTAGGATGCTCTTTCCAAGAGCTGGTGCAGACTCGATGGGCCGAATGGCCTCCTTCTGCACTGTAAATTCTATCTATGATCTATGTTTATTTCAAACACTAGCTTTCGGAGCACTGCTCCTTCCTCGGGTGAATCTGAGGAAGGAGCAGTGCTCCAGTGGAGATGTTGACCTTGGCTAGGGTGCTCTTTCCAAGAACCGGTGCAGACTCGATGGGCCGAATGGCCTCCTTCTGCACTGTAAATTCTATCTATGATCTATGTTTATTTCAAACACTAGCTTTCGGAGCACTGCTCCTTCCTCAGGTGAATCTGAGGAAGGAGCAGTGCTCCAAAAGCTAGTGTTTGAAACAAACATGTTGGACTTTAACCTGGTGTTTTAAGACTTCTTACTGTGCTCACAAAAGGTTGGTATGCAGATGCAGCATGTAATCATGAAAGCTAACGGAATACTATCCTTTAATACAAAATAAATTGAACATGAAAGTAAGGATGTTATGCTTCAGTTATACAATGTATAGGTGAGACAACTGTTAGGATCTCGGATGAGAACCCAACTATTTACAATATGTAAAACTGGGAGGAAATGTTACTGTACCACAGGGGTGATAACACTGACCCATAGATATCCTATATGTGAAAACAAACTTTAATATAATCACACAATTAACCACATTAGCAACAAATAAATAGATTTAAAGTTAACAGCTACAACAGTTCTTAAGAAAATAAATAGCCTTAACTTACTTCCTAAACCTGCCATTATATTCCAATTGTACGATATTAAATCAAAAAGTAACTGAGCTACTTTTCTGGAAAAAGGTCAAATCGTATCCTGTTATCCAATTAAGCAATCAATATATTTCAAATACCACTCATGAATAAAGTTAACAACTGGGTTTTTACTTGCTTTTCAGAAATTTTGGAGATAGAACCTTTTGAGGACCAAAGAGAAACACCTATGTTCAGATGACAGTTCTAAGGCCAACTGACTTTTCAGACAGACCTGGCTCCTCTCATTGTATTAACTACATCATCTGTACCCAAAGCATACAGCATTCTTTTGTCTTTTCTTACAAGATGTCCCTTGACTTGTTTAGCCAGGACCAAACACAATACCCCTCACACATTACCTACACCCAGTGGTCCTTCAAAAACATAAACAATATTCCATTAGCTATCTGTAAATAAGTAAATGGTTCTCAAAATCTATTAGCAGAACACTTCACCTACATCCCACTTGTAGATGAGCTTATAGCAGAGGTATGGATGCCCAGTAGGTCACGATCCAGTTTACCGCACAGGTAGTCTTTGGGTTTGATCCATTTGATAAACATGACCGAGCCAATACCACATGCCATTGGATAAGCAATGTGTGTATGCTGATGGAATTAGAATGCTCCATGACCTCTGAGTTGATGATGTTCTGCCAGGAGAGTCTTAGGATATGTCTGAGACAGCAAGAATAGAAACTGTTCAGCCTTTTCTCCTTCCAAGTTTATGTTGTCCAGGTCTCACCATTGTAATAGAATGCACTGAAGATACAGGCTCGAGTGAAAGGAGAACACAGGCTTGGTAGACTTGCAGTTTGACGTTCTCAGCTATGTTGTTATTGTTCCACATTCTCACACTCAGCTTGGACATAACTAGCTTTTGCAAAGCCAACTTACTTTCTTCCCGAAAGTATAGGTTGGCAGCTCGAAAGGCAGACGGACCGTGGAGCTGCTGCACATGTGCAGACCAGGAGCAGGCTGTGCATGCATAATTCAGCATTGTAAGTTCTTCATTCCAAGGAGGATTGAGCGTGCCTGCACACAAAGTGAAGGTGGCTCAAAAGCCCAAGTCATCTGACCAAGAGCCATTGCAGACAAGTGTCCTGGACAGAGAACAGGGAGAGTGGAGAGATCCCAGTTAAATTAAAATGGAAGATGAGCCGAGAAAGAGGCTCTAAGTCTCTGCAGTTGGTAAACTTTAAGTGGCGAGGGCTCAGAAGAAACACTGGAAATCCAAGAGGGCACAGGAGATCCCCTGAAGATCTATGGATGTAAAAGAACGTTGGTGAATCTGTGCTGCCAGATACTAAGGTGAAGATGTCCCTTTTGGAGCAGTGGTATTCTGTTCAGCATGGCTGAAGAGCTGAAGTTGTGCTTGTGAGTTAGTGCTTGAGTGCATATTTGGGAACCCAGGGCAACTAAATCTTGGTGGACAAGACTGGAACTCTTGTGAGGTGTATCATCATTAACACCGTCTAAGTTAGAGCGACCTTTGGAGAGAATTCCAAGGATATATCTTCAAAGGTGACCTCCAGGCGGCATGGTTGGGGATGGAAGAAGAATCATCAGAATAGGCTTGATTGTTGTTGATAGACTAAACAGTTGTGTCCCGCAGGGATCTGTTCTTGGACCTCTGCTCTTTGTGGTTTTTATAAATGACTTGGATGAGGAAGTGGAAGGGTGGGTTAGTAAGTTTGCCGATGACACAAAGGTTGGGGGAGTTGTAGATAGTGTTGAGGGTTGTTGCAGGTTACAACAGGACATTGACAGGATGCAGAGCTGGGCTGAGAAGTGACAGATGGAGTTTAACCTCGATAAATGTGAAGTGATTCATTTTAGAAGGTCAAATTTGGATGCTGAATACAGGGGTAAAGGCAGGATTCTTGGAAGTGTGGAGGAACAGAGGGATCTTGGGGTCCACATACATAGATCCCTCAAAGTTGCCACCCAGGTTGTTAGGGTTGTTCAGAAGGCGTATGGTGTGTTGGCTTTCATTAACAGGGGGATTGAGTTTAAGAGCCGTGAGGTTTTGCTGCAGCTTTATAAAACCCTAGTTAGACCACACTTGGAATACTGTGTCCGGTTCTGGTCACCTTATTATAGGAAGGATGTGGATGCTTTGGAGAGGGTACAGAGGAGCTTTACCAGGATGCTGCATGGACTGGAGAGCATATCTTATGAAGAAAGATTGTGGGAGCTAGGGCTTTTCTCACTGGAGCAAAGAAGGAAGAGAGTTGACTTGATAGTGGTGTATAAGGTGATGACAGGCATGGTTGGAGTGGATAGCCAGAGACCTTTCCCCAGGGTGGAAATGGCTGTCACCAGGGGACATAATTTTAAGGTGATTGGAGGAAGGTATAGGGGAGGTGTCAGAGGTAGGTTCTTTACACACAGTGGTGAGTGCGTGGAATGCACTGCCAGCAGAGGTGGTGAAGTCAGAGTCATTAGGGACATTTAAACCACTCTTGGACAGGCACATGGACAGCAGTAAATTGAAGGGGTAAATTGTAGGTTAGGTTGACCTTAGATTAGAATAAATGGTCGGCACAACATCGTGGGCCGAAGGGCCTGTACTGTGCTGTACTGTTCTATGTTGGGGCACTGCCCCTTCCCTCCAGCAGAGGCAAAAGTTTATACAGAAGTTGCAGCAATGCCAATTTCTTGTGCTTGATGCATTCAGGCAGTATAGCAACACCACGTGGAGCTTTGACAATGGAAAGCAAGTCAATAGAATTGCTAAGCTCCAGCACAATGGATTCGATATTCAGCTCTGCCATGAAAGGCAGATATCTATGGTCTCTACAGCTTTCATGGTGACAGTGTCCTCCCTAGAGTACAACTCCCTAGAGTACAACTCTTGCTCCACCCATCTCTCCCACTGTTTACTGCAGTCAATGATGACCTCTCCCGCTTTTGTTTCTGTATTCTTTGCTGATGGACCGGTTGCCTTTGTAATCTAACCAGAAATTAAGTTGGTACACCAGTTAAAAACTCAGTTAATCTCACTCAACAACAAAATGTGTCTTTTTGCAACTTTTTCTTTACAGTCAGACTAGCAGCCGAGCAGTGAAAGTTCATCCATTCATAGCTTTGCCACTCACTAGTGTCTGAAGGTTCTTTAACAGTGAACCCTCTGGATACAGTAGAATCAGTGATAACAACTTTTAGATCTCTGCATTGTTTTGCATAGCTGCAGACTCCTGAAGTTGCTGTTCATTGTCTCTGGAAACAGGGAAGCAGAAGAATGATGCTTTTGAGGGGGGCTGCGTGGGGTGGAAGAGGGTGAAGTAATATAACGAGCTTTGTGAATGTCATCTCACTCATAATTTGACCACAGTCTCAGCAAAATACTTTCGTATTTTGAAATAAGAAATGAACTTTTTCCTATTTATTTCCATGGGGATTCAAGAAACGAAATAACTGCTGTTCGGATTGCCAGCCTAACCAAATATTACTAGAAAATATGCACAGCAATATATCTTAACAACTATTAACTGAGTTATTTAAAACTGAAATTTTGTTTTTTCTTGGTGTTTATTTGGGATTAAAATCAAGAAAACATAAATTTTCAAAACCATTATATATAAAGCCTGGCACCACTTGGTTATGTATGATTAAGAAATTGCTCACTTGTTGAGCTTTATTTTTTGGTGATACACAAATTAAAATGCTGTGCCAATGACATGAAGAAACACAGTGAGGCAAACAGGTGCATGAGATGGACAATTAATGCAATGTGTTTCAACAAATAAACCTACTGCAACAGAACTCTTATAAGTATTTAATTTTAACAGATCAACAAGTAAAAAATTGTAGCATGCTGCTGTGCAGAGGGACCTGGGTGTCCTTGTGCATGAATCGCAAAAACTTGTGTTTGCAGGTGTAGCGGGTAATTAAGAAGGCAAATGCAATTTTGTCCTTCATTGCTGGAGGGATGGAGTTTAAAAGCAGGGAGTTTATGTTGCAGCTGTATAGGGTGCTGGTGAGGCCACATCTGGAGTACTGTGTACAGTTTTGGTCTCCTTACTTGAGAAACAATGTACTGGCACCGGAGGGGGTACAGAGGAGATTCACTAGGTTGATTCCAGAGTTGAGAGGATTAACTTACGAGGAGAGACTGAGTAGATTTGGACTGTACTCATTGGAATTTAGAAGAATGAGGGGGGATCTGATGGAAACATATAAATTATGAAGGGAATAGTTAATATAGAAGCAGGGAGGTTGTTTCTACTGGCAGGTGAAACTAGAACCAGGCGGCAAAGCCTCAAAATAAGGGGGAATAGATTTACGACTGAATTGAGGAGGAACCTCTTCACCCAATGGGTTGTAAATCTGTGGAATTCCCTACCCAGTGAAGCAGTTGAGGCTACCTCATTGGATGTTTTTAAGGCAAAGGTAGATAGATCTTTGAAAGGAATTAAGGGTTATGGTGAGCGGGCGGGTAAGTGGAACTGAGTCCACAAAAAGATCAGGCATGGCTCAAGGGGCCGGATTGCCTACTCTTGCTCCTAGTTCTTGTGTTCTTAAGTTGCAGGCCACCTGGTGACATCTGGTTTAATGCTCAGTGAGTGGGTTCCAAAAATCATCCTTCGCTGAAGAAATTTTCAATGTTTTCATTTTTGAGGCCCCCAGTCCTGTGTTACAAAAATTCTAAAAACAATCACAAAACGCAAGTATTTTTTAATACAAAAATTAGTTGTATGGTACAGAAGATCTCCAAGGTTTGTGGCTTACCTCAGAGTGGACATTTCCACAGGCTTTGTTGTACGGATGTAATATTAACCAAACTCTCTCTGTCTCACCGTATATGGTACACATAGATACATAGAAGATAGGAGCAGGAGGAGCTTTTGGACCTTCGAGCCTGCTCTGCCATTTATCACGATCATGGCTGACCATCCAACTCAATAGCTTAATCCTGCTTTCTCCCCATCTCCCCGACAGAAAATCCTTGCTCTGCTGTACATTTGACTTCATCCTTGGGATTTAAGAATGGTTGCAGGTGGACATAATTTTTTTAATGTTTCTTGACTTCCACAGCATTCTCCCGCCCCCACAACTCACAGCAAGAAGTGATATAATGACTTTATTTCCTTCAGTTTGCAAAACACAAAAAGCAGACAAAATGGCTGAAAGGTTTAACAATGTCTCTCCTGATCTAACAGCAAATTATCACGCATAAAAAGTACATAAGGTTGCCAAATGTTTAATCTATTTGGGATCGCTATAATTTATAAACCTTTTTCTGATTATCCAATTTATCAAAAAGCTCAGATAAGGATTTATTGCTGTTTTTCTTTGACTATTATCACCTGTTGATAATAACACTGGATATAGGAGCTTTGTGTAAACATTTGAATGCACTTTACTTCCATCGATAAAGATCTTTTCTATGTCGATTTTCCAACTTAACAGAGGGAAAACTACAGTTTATCCGCATTTAGAAAAGGTCTGCCAGGTAATCTCATTCATTTAGCACTATTAATTTATACATAAAAGATTGGAAGATCACATTTTTTCTGAAATTCATGGCAAGTAATGGATTCATATTGCTTTTGAACATTTATGAGAACAAGTTTCAGCAGAAATTTGCTGTTCACATCAGTCCTTTGAAGAGTAGCGTGGACTTAATTTATGATGGCTTCCTTCAGTGAGGTGCAGATATGTTAATTCAGTTTTCATGGTTAATATGAAAGCAGAGTTTATGTAGAGATGGTATGATTTTCCTCTTTTTATAGATATAAAAAAAATCAGCTCTACTGCCTCTTCCAAACGTGGGATGTTATTAAGGAGGTTATAGCAGGATATTTAGAAAATCGAAATGTGATCCGGCAGAGTCAACATAGCTTTGTGAAGGGAAATCATATTTAACTAACTTTATTAGAGGTTTTTTTTTGAGGAAGTAACAAGCAAGGTGGATAAAGAGGAACCTGTAGATGTGCCACATCAAAGGTCACCAGAGAAGGTAAGAGCTCATGCTGTCTAGGGTAATGCGTTGATAAATGATTGGTTAGCAAACAGGAAGCAGAGCATTGCGATAAATGACACTTTTTCAGGTTGGCAAGCTATAACTAGCAGAGCGCCACAACCATCAGTGCTGAGGCCTCAATTATTTACAATATATATCAATGATTTGGATGAAGGGACCAAATATATGGTAGCTAATTCTGCCAAGGAAAGTAAGTTGTCAAGAGGAGGTATAGAGCCTTGCAAAGGGATATAGTGAGTGGCTAACAATTTGTCAGATGGAGTATAATGTGGGAAAATGTGAACTTGTCTACTTTGCATAAAGAATGGAAAACGGTACACTATTTAAAAGGAGTGAAATTACAGAACTTTGCAATGCAGAAAGAAGATCTGGGTGTCCTGGTAAACAGAACACAAAAAGTTAGTATGCAGGTACAGCAAGAGATCAGGAAGGCAAATGGAATGATCGAGTTTATTCCAAGGAGAATTGAACATAAAAATAGCAGTAAAACTTTTTACTGCAGCTATACAGGGATTTGGCAACACCACATCTGGAATATTGAGCACAGTTTTGGTCTCCTTATTTGAAAAAGGATATAACTGCATTAGAAGCAGGAAAAGAAGGTTCACATGACTCATTCCTGGGATGAAGGGCTTATCCTATGAAGAAAGGTTGAACAGGTTGGGATTATATTCATTGGAGTTACGAAGACTGAAAGGTGACCTTCTTAAAACATTAGATCCTGAGGGGCCTCGAAGACAGATACCGGGAGGATGTTTCACTTGTGGGGGAGACTAGGACATAGGGGGACACAGTTTAAGAATAAGAGGTCTCCCATTTAATGCTGAGATTTGAAGAATTTATTTCTCTCGCTGAGGGTCTTTAGTCTGTGGAATTCTCTTCCCCAGAAAGCAGTGGGGGCTGGGTCACTGAATTTATTCAAGGCTGAGTTAGATTGATTTTTGATAGACAAGGAAGTCAAGGATTATGGTGGCCAGACAGGAAATTTGGAATTGAGACCACAGCCAGATCAGCCATGATCTTATTGAAATGCGGAACAGGCTCAAAGGACCAAATGGTCTACTCCTGCTCTTAAATCCTATGTTCCTATGTGACAAGACGACGTCCAGTCTAGTGGTAGAAATGTCCACAAATAAACAAAGACTTGCATTTATATAGCGCCATTCATGATCACTGGGCATCTCAAGTGTTTTACAGCCAATGAAGAACTTCTCAAGTGCAGTCACTGTCGTAATGTAGGGAACACAGCAGTCAATTTGCATACAGCAAACTCACAAGCAGCAATGTGATAATGACCAGATAATCGGTTTTGAGCAGATGACAGAGGAATAAACATGAGACTGAGCATCAGGGATAACTGACTGACAGAGCAGACAAGGCCTTGATTTAACGTCAGATCCGAAAGACCTCCTTCAGCACTATGGAGGTCAATCAAGAGCCAATTTGCTTAAGTAGGGCATGTTTCCTTCTGAGAGATGGGGTGCTCTTATCTTCTGTCTTAGGACAGTAAATGTTCGACAATGGAAGTGAAATTCAAATACCACCAATATCTGTGGAGAAACAGATGTCAGTCAGCCAATGTTTTAGGTCTGTTTCTCCACATGCGCTATATGAACAAATGGGTTTTACTGGCTTTTCTTGTTTTTTGTTTTCAGTTTTACATCCACAGTATTTTGCTTTTTGTTTCAAATAACACTATTCTGCAAATTCACCACTCTTAAGACCTAGCCCTGTTTCATAAAACACAACTTAAAAAACATATGGCTTCAGTAGCACAAACCATTGAATTCCAAAACTCACAATGAATTTACCCAACTCACTCAACACAGAGTGAAAATTAGCAACATTTCAATCTGTTACACTTAGAACCAGATCATGCAATGCATTTACTTACATAGGATTCCATAAGATATACTGCACAGAAACAGGCCATTTGGCCCAACCAGTCCATGATGAATTTATGCTCCACTCAAGTCTCCTCCCATTGTTCCACATCTAAAACTATCTCGTAACATTCTATTCCCTTCTCCTCAACATGCTTGCTTAGCTTCCCCTTAAACGAATCTACACTACTCACTTCAACCACTCCCCGTAGTAGGAAATTCCACATTTGCATCACTCTTTTGGTGATGAAGTTTCTTCTGAATTTCCTCGTGGTTTCCTTGGCGGCTATCTTAGGTCGAGAGTCTCTAGATATGTTCTTCCCCACAAGCATTGGCCGGGATTTTCCCCTACCCGGCGGGCCTGTGGTCCCGGCGTGTCGGAGTGGCGTGAACCGCTTTGGCGTTGGGCCGCCCCAAAGGTGCGGAAGTCTCCGCACCTTTAGGGGCCAAGCCCTCAAATTGAGGGGCTAGGCCCGCGCCGGAGTGGTTCTCACTCCGCCAGCTGGCGTGAACGGCCTTTGGCGCCATGCCAGCCGGGGCCGAAAGGACTTCGCCAGCCGGCGTAAGTCCGCGCATGTGCCGGAGCGTCAGCGGCTGCTGACGTCATACCGGCGCATGCACAGGGGAGGGGTTTCTTCCGCCTCCGCCATGGTGGAGACCATGGCGAAGGCGGAAGAAAAAGAGTGCCCCCACGGCACAGGCCCGCCCGCCGATCGGTGGGCACCGATCACGGGCCAGGCCACCGTGGGGGCAGCCCCGGGGTCAGATTGTCCCGGGCCCCCCCAGGACCCCGGAGCCCGCCCGCGCCACCAATCCCGCCGGTCAGGTCGGTGGTTTAATCCACACCGGCGGGAGAGGCCCGTCAGCGGCGGGACTTCGGCCCATCGCGGGCCGGAGAATCACCACGGAGGCCCGCCGACCGGCGCGGGGGGCCCACCGACCGGCGTGGCGCTATTCCCGCCCCCGCCGAATCTCGGGGGGCGGAGAATTCGGGACACGGCAGGGGCGGGATTGACGCTGGCCCTGGGCGGTTCTCCGAGGGGGGTCGAAGAATCCCGCCCATTATCTTTCATAATTTAAAGATCTCTACAAGGTCACCCCATATCTTTTTTAAGAGAAACCACTATGCAAGTTCTAATATTCTTCATTCTGGTTACTGAACACGAGCGCACAAAGCAAAAATCCCGCAGTCATGACAATTCTAACTGAGAATCAGTCACTCCAGTAGCAACACCCGAATAGTTACAGCAAAATACATGGGCCGCATGGTAGCATCGTGGTTAGCACAGTTGCTTCAAAACTCCAGGGTTCCAGGTTCGATTCCCACTGTCTGTCTTTGCGGAGTCTGCAAGTTCTCCACGTGTCTGCGTGGATTTTCTCAGGGTGCTCCGGTTTCCTCCCACAGTCCAAAGATATGCGGGTTAGGTGGATTGGCCATGCAAAATTGCCCTTAGTGTCCAAAACATGTTAAGTGGGGGTTACTGTGTTATCGGGATAGGGTAGATACGTGGGCTTCATTAAGGTGCTCTTTGTAAGGGCCGGTACAGACTCGATGGGCCGAATGGCCTCCTTCTGCACTGTAAATTCTATGATTCTATGATATAGCCATCAGCCCCATCTCTATATTGGATTGGATTGGATTTGTTTATTGTCACGTGTACCGAGGTACAGAGAAAAGTATTTTTCTGCAAGCAGCTCAACAGATCATTCAGTACATGGGACGAAAAGGGAATTAAACAAAATTCAAGAAAATACATAATAGGGCAACCCAAGATATACAATGTAACTACATAAGCATTGGCATCGGATGAAGGATACAGGGTGCAGTGTTAATGAGGTCAGTCAATAAGAGGGTCATTTAGGAGTCTGGTGACAGTGGGGAAGAAGCTGTTTTTGAGTCTGTTCGTGTGTGTTCTCAGACTTCTGTATCTCCTTCCCGATGGAAGATATTACAATCCAAATAGCGAAAACAGTGCTTATAAATTGCAACAATGTCTGAACTAGCAAAATAAGACAGAACCAAGGGGTGACGTGCTCTTCAGGCAGACAGTGCCTTAAATGGAAGGAAAACCATTGTCATTTTTTAAAAACACTTGTAAAATTTCTCAACTACTTCAGCCTAAATGTCTTTCAAGACAGGTGTGCCTAGCAACTGAGGACAGCTGATACAGCAATGGAGTGTTTTGTTTCTGTGATAGGTTAAAGGTGAGCACAACTGATTTATTGGTCAAGGTTTGCAGCTTAGACTGGAATATGTGAAGCTACAATGCAGGGGAAAGGGCAAACCTTCAGTGGCAATTGATAAATCAGGTAGAGGATCAATCAGGAATTCAATATAGAATCAGGGCCCAGAACGATATTGGAAAGAAGGTATCAGACTTGGAAAATCTGTTAATTGAAAAACAAGGAAGAGAAGTGTGTGTTGAAGTGTATGACAATGGGAACAGGATTAAGGTTGTTTAGTCCTTTGAGGACATTCTACCGTTCAATTATATCATAGCTGATATCTCAACACCATTGATCCGGATCCCTTGGTATCCTTAAACAATAAAAATCAGCCGATCTCAATCTCGACAACTTCTAGGAGATAATTCCAGATTTTCACAACTTTGGTGTGAAAGGGTGCTTTTTGATTGCACTGCTGGTATAGGCTGAGCTCTAATTTTAAGATTCTGATTCTTGTTCTGTGTTCCCTCACCAGAATAAATAGTTTCTCTGTGTTTGCACCTTCAAATTATTTTATAATTTTAAACATCCCGATTGAATCAATCCTCAGCCTTCTGAATTCAAGGGAATAAATCAAATTCGCAATACCACAGATATTGCCACAAATGGAGATAGACACCAATAACAATCAGAGAAAAGGACAAACTTGCTGAGAACCGAAGTATACTTAATCCAAATCGATCTTGCAGTTTACTTCGCTGCACTTCGCGGCATTGACCATGATTGAAAATTAGCACACCCATTCGCAAACAGAACCGAGAATGAGGCAGCAGAGAAAGGGCGAAGACTAACCACAATTATTCACACATAACAGACTTTTAGACACAAACTTTCTACGGTATATACCTTCCAGGTTCAGGTGGGAAATTTGCAAATCCATAAAATTGTGTGGCTGACTAAAATGCACCAGCTCAAGATATTTTCTGAAAATGTTCTTGGTACGGGACTTGTGTTAAAATGCATTGACTGTGCCATGAAAGAGAAGCAATGACCCAAAAAGAATAAACATGATGGGAAGGCAGCTAATGCAGCATTTCACAAAAGCAAGCTTCCAGAGTGGGCTTCCTGTATTTAATTCAAACTGGTTGAACAAGTTGTGAGCAAGACCTTGATTTATTCTGAGGGAGCTTTCTCTCTCTCTCCCCCTCTCCTACCCCCACCCACCTCACGCCGAAGCAGAAAAAGGCACTATTGTTATTCTGCCATTTTTGACAGATGCAAAGTACACACACATTAAAAATATAAACACAGCTTTGCAAAAATCCACAACTGAATATTGTCACTTAAATTATAGAACATCATGGAGATCGGGGAGATGGAATTGTCATGTTTTGGGACCAAAGGGCAAATCAAATGTTCCCCCAATTTACAAAATTCATCAGTTGAGTGTAATTAAAACAATACATTTTGTAAATGTTTCAAAAACACTTTGGGTTAAATTGCATTTTTACTCTAATTACCATTACCATTAGATGACGATTCATTTCTGAGTTTTCCTTTGATTTTGATTATCACCACTTGCGTAAAATGATATCCTGTGAATTTAGGAGTGTTATGTAAATATTTTAACAAACTGTAACTCTATTCAAACATGTAAGCATTCTTTATGTTAACGTTCCAGTTCAACAGTGGGGAAAATAGTCATGATCCTTTTTGTTTTCATTTCAAAATAGGGGCAAATGCAAAAGTCCTGAATATTCAGTTTTGTGGTCACTGCTGTGTGTTTGGACCTTGATTAGGGGTAAGGTCAGATTTAGCTGTAAGCCCCTCTTGAATCATATACCCTGATAAGTTGTCAAGTCTCACACATTACTAACAACCATTTGTCATAGGTAATTGAGGAAGATGGACATATGTGCAGCTGTAGCACAGCAGACAGTCAATGTCTTCAGGAGAAAAAATATCATACCAAGCCACATAAGGTGACATTAGGTCAAATTAGAAAAACTTGGTAAAAAAGGTAGGGATTAAAGAGGGAAGTGAGGTAATAAGAGACAGAGAGGTGTAGGGACGGAATTCCAGAGCTAAGGGCCCAAGCAATTGAAACCACGGCCATCAATGGTTGTCCAATTAAAATCAACATGCACAAGAGGCCAGGATTATAGGAGCGCAGCTATCTCGGATGATTGTGGGGCTACAGGAGATGACAGAGATAGTGAGGGGTAAGGCTGCAGAGGGGTTTGGAAACAACAATGAGAATTTTAAATCAAGACATTGCTGGACTCAGTGGGAGCCAATGTAGGTCAGGGAGCATAGGTGTGATAGGAGAAAAGGGCTTGCTGTGAGGTAAGACCCAGGCATTAGAGCTTTGGATTACCTAAATTTTATGGAGAGTAGAATGTGGGATACCAGCCAGGAGTGTATTGAAATAGTCAAGTCTAAAGTAGCAAAGGCATGAATGAGAATTTCAGCAGCAGATAAGCTGAGGCTGGACGGTGTTACCAAGTTGGGAACGGGCGGTATTAGAGATAGCACAAATATGAGGTCAGTGGTTGATCTTGAGGTCAAATGTGACACCAAGGTTGCCAACAGACTTTGCTTAATCTCAAACTCTTGCCAGAGAGGGATAGAGCCGGCAGCTCTGGAACAGAGTTTGGAGTGGAGATGTAAATGGCTTCAATCTTCTCAATATTTAATTGAATAAATTCCTGCTCATCCAGTACTGGATGCTGAATAAGCAGTCTGATAATTTAGCAACAATGTCAGAGCAGAGAGAGGTGGTGAGGTAAAGCTGGTTGTTGTCAGCGTACACATAAAACTAACACTATGCTGTCACTGCGGAGCAGTTTTAAATCTCTAACTTTGACAAGTTCAGTTCAACAATCTGAAACCTTTTAAACCAGTAAGAAGTCTTACAACACCAGGTTAAAGTCCAACAGGTTTATTTCAAATCACTGGCTTTCGGAGCACTGCTCCTTCCTCAGGTGAATCACATTCACCTGAGGAAGGAGCAGTGCTCCGAAAGCTAGTGAATTGAAACAAACCTGTTGGACTTTAACCTGGTGTTTTAAGACTTCTTACTGTGCTCACCCTAGTCCAACACCGGCATCTCCACATCATGGCTACCTTTTAAACCAGTTCTCTCTCCACAGATTCTGCTCAATGTTTCTTGAATTTAATGTTTTCATTTTACTTTAGAAGTACGGTCACTGCTGTTTGCACAGAGGCACATCAGCCATTTTACAGATAAAAGATTTTGGCATTGGCCATGTGAGACTGCTACCTGAAGTTGAAATCCATGGAAATAATTCACCTGGGGCAAAATTCTCCGACCCCACGCAGGGTCGGAGAATCGCCCGGGGCCGCCGAAAATCCCGTTCCCGCCGTGGCAGAAATTCTCCGCCACCCAGGAATTGGTGGGGGCGGGAATCACGCCACGTCGAGCGGCGAGCCCCCTGCGGCGATTCGCCAGCCCGCGATGGGCCGAAGTCCCGCCGCTGGGAGGCCTCTCCCGCCGCCGAGGTTTGAACCACCTCTGGTCCTGGGGGGGGGGGGCGCGGGGCGATCGGACCCTGGGGGGTGCCCCCACAGTAGCCAGGCCCGCAATCGGGGCCTACCGATCGGCCGGCGGGCCAGTGCCGTGGGGGCACTCTTTCTCTACCGCCGCCGCCACGGCCTCCACCATGGCGGAGGCACAATCGAATCCCCCAGCGCGCATGCGCGAACCGGTGAAGGCCTTTCGGCCAGCCCCGGCGCCGGGTGGTGGGCCTGAAATGCCGTTGGTGCCGGTTTTGGCGCCAGTCGGCGTGGTGCCAACCGCTCCGGCGCGGGCCTAGCCCCAAAAGGTGCAGAGAGCACCTTTGAGGAGGCCCAACGCCGGAGTGGTTGGCGCCACTCCCCTACGCCGGGACCCCCCCACCCCGCCGGGTAGGGGAGAATGCCGCCCCTGGTTAGGACCTGGCTGAGTGAGTGGCAGGAAATCGAGAGTACAGGTAACGAGCTGATAATCTAATTGGCAGCATGCGAATAGTGTCCCCTAAACTAAAGGATCTCTGCTGGGGTGTCAACTCTCCATCATGCCTACTAACAGTAGGGATAAAGTAATATTTGTCAATGAAACAAACCCAGCACTGTAAGCAATGTAGATGGAGACAGAAAATTACATGACTGTGAATGAGCATAACTGTGGAAAATGGGTATCAATACAGGCTATTCGGAGGTCACCCATTTGTACATAAAAAGAATAAACAGGGTACTTTCCAAATGGCAAGTAGCCAGAAATGAAGACGTTTCAGAGAAATCTGAGGGTCCAGATATATAGATTATTAAATTGCCATGAGCAGGTACAGGCTAATGAATAATGCTCTACATATCTCAAAGACTAGAATGCAAAGTATGTAGAAATCATGCTTCAGCTACACAAAACCCTGCTTAGATCACACAGGCATAGTGAGAGCAGTTCTGGGCACCTTGCGGAAGGATATATTGGCCTTGGTGAAAATGCAGCGTAGGTATTTTGGAATGATACCTGCACACCAAGGGTTTAAATTAGGAGAGATTACACAAACTATGTTCCTGTATCAACAGCGCACAGAAACCGCAATGAGATGAATAAGTAGGTAATCTGTTTTAGTAGTGCTGGTTGTGGTGAATGTAACTCTGTAATTCACACTGTATTGTATATACATGAGACCATGCATTGATAAGCATAGTTGCGTTGCCCGACCACTAGGGGGAGTAGCGCTGGGAATGCTTAGGAGTTTGTACAGGGCTCCACCCACGACTCCTCCCCCTGGACTGCTGTATAAATACCAATGCTCAGAGCCAGTCGTTCAGTTCATCGAGAGTTCAACGTGGAAAAGGCTGGCTCTGTTGTAAGTAGATTAAAACCACTGTTCATATCTTAAAGCACGTGTCTAGTGAATTAATGGTTCCATCAATTTAATCTACTTAAGAAACAGTCAGGATCAATCATGGAATCAGCCCTCAAGCCTGAGCGACTGGAACTCGACCCGCAGGATGCAGAGGCAAAAGAAGTTTTTTCTCATTGGCTTCAGTGTTTTAAAGCCTACCTGGCGGAAGCAAGCACAGCCGAAACAACAGAGGAGCAGAAACTGAGCCTACTGCATGCGACGGTGAGCCACAGAATCTCTACTCAACTAAACTGCATGGGTTCGTACACTGAAGCCCTAGCGCTACTCAACAAAATGTATGTAAGGCCTGTAAATGAGGTCTACGCGAGACACGTGTTTACTACTCGCCGCCAGCGGCCTACGGAATCGCTCGCAGAATTCCTGAGAGAGCTTAAAACTTTATCTAGTGACTGTAATTACCAGGCGGTTACCGCGGCAGAACATAGAGAACTTGCTGTACACGATGCCTTTGTTGCGGGCCTTAGGTCAAATTATGTGCGCCAACGACTGCTGGAAAAGGGGGCCCTAAATCTTGAAGCGACTGTTGAACTTGCTACCACTATGGAGGTCTCCTTCCGCAGCCTCACCTCGTTCCCCGCGACCCCGTCATGGGCTCCCGACCAGCGACTCCCCCTGGCCTGCGCCATGTGGCCGCCCAGCTACAATGCTGCCCCAGCCTGCCACTTTTGCGGCCAGGATCAGCACTCACGGCAGCACTGCCCGGCCCGCAACACGACCTGCAGCAGCTGCGGGCGAAAAGGACACTATGCCAGTGTGTCTGGTGAAGAAAGCCCCAGCCTCTAACCCTCCCACGGCTCAAAGCACTCGTTCTCTGAATTCACAGGCCCGCAGGCCCCGAAATGCTGCAGCCTGTATGCCGACTCCGCCCCCACCCGACATGTGCGACACATGGGGGTGGCCATCTTGGCAATCCTCCTCCATGCGGCCGGCCATGTGCGACTCATGGGGGCGGCCATCTTGGGATCCATCCCCTTCAAACTCTGAAACTCACCTCGACGACTACGAACTCAGAGGGCAGTCATCACGGGGCTACTCCAGCACAGCACATCGAGCCGCCGATGACCCGCAACTCAGCGCAGTCACTCTGGACCAATTATGCCCGAAGCATCTGCGAAACTCGATGGCGACGGTCCAAATTAACAGGTACAGCACGCCGTGCCTTTTCGACTCCGGGAGCACTGAGAGCTTCATACACCCAGATCTGGTAAGATGCTGTTCGCTCCCCGTTTTCCCCGCGTGGCAAACTATCTCCCTCACTTCGGGCTCCCACTCTGTCCAGATCCAAGGGCGCACCGCCGCGACGCTCACAATCCAAGGCGCTAGGTATGCCAAATTCCAGCTCTACATCCTGCCCGAACTCTGCGCCCCACTCTTATTAGGCCTTGATTTCCAGTGTAATCTCAAGGGTCTCACCCTCAGTTTTGGCGGACCCCTACCCCCACTCACTATCTGCAGCCTAGCCACGTTGCGAATCTCCCCCCCTCCTCTCTTTGCCAACCTCACCCCGGACTGGAAACCCGTAGCCACTCGCAGCAGGCGGTACAGCCTGCAGGATAGGGTGTTCATCCGATCGGAGGTCCGAAGGCTTCTCAGTGAGCGGATTATAGAGGCCAGCAACAGCCCCTGGAGAGCTCAGGTGGTGGTCGTCAAGACCGGGGAAAAATTCCGTATGGTTGTCGAATATAGTCAGACCATAAATAGATTTACGCTCCTTGACGCGTATCCCCTCCCCAGGATTGCAGACATGGTAAACCAGATCGCCCAGTTTGTGGAAGGGGGAGCAATCAAAGCGGGCTGCTTTGTCCTGGATGGTGTCAAACTTCTTGAGTGTTGTTGGAGCTACACTCATGCAGACAAGTAGAGAGTATTCCATTACACTCCTGACTTGTGCCTTGTAGATGGTGGACAGGCTTTGGGAGGTAAGGAGGCGAGTTCCTCGCTGTAGGATTCCTAGTCTTTGACCTGCTCTGGAGCCATTTGGCTAGTCCAGTTCAGTTTCTGGTCAATGATAACCTCCAGGATGTTGAGATTTTCTCTTGTTGGAGACGGTCATTGCCTAGAATGTGTGGCAAGAATGTTATTTGTCACTTATCAGTTCAAGCCCGGGTCCACGTCTGGCTGCATATGGGCGCAAACTGCTTCTGTTTCGGAGGAGTCACAAATGATACTGAACATTGAGTAATCAGTAGTGAACACCCTTACTCTAACCTTCTGAAGAGGAGTAGGCACTGGTGAAGAAATATGGCAGAATGGTTGTTTTGGCAACCTGAGCTGTGTCTTTGAAGATTAGGCTTAGGACACTACCTTGAGGAACTCCTGGGGCTGAGATGATTGCCTTCCAAGCAGTTAATTCACGTGGAGTGAAGCCAATTGACTGAAGACTGACATCTGTGAAGCTGGGAACCTCAGGAGTTCGAGATGGACCATCGACTTGGCACTTCCCGGAAGATGGTTGCAAATGCTTCCACATTGTCTTTTGGCGCTGATGTGCTGGGTTTCCCTATTATTGAAGTGGGGATATTTGTGGGGCCTCCTCCTCCAGTTATCTGTTTAATTGTCTAACATTCACAACTGGATGTGGCCAGACTGCAGCACTTGGATCTGATCTTGACTGTCGGATCGCTGAACTCTGTCTGCCACTCGCAGCTTCTGTTGTTTAGCATGTGAGTGTTCCTATGTTTAGTTTCACCAGGCTGATACCACACTTTCAGGTATGTCTGCTGCTGCTCCTGGAATGACCTCCTGCACTCTTCATTGAACCTTCATTGAACTCTTCACTGAAATAACACATGATGCACCATCACATACACTTCACAGTTCTTTGACGGCCCCTTCTCTTGTTAACCTATACTTTTTTTATTTTAGATCCTTTGTAATTTTGTTAATAGTGCTATAATACTGCTTCTCACTCACGCCTTCAACCCATTGCTCCAAAAATACATGCCTCTCTAAACTTTACTTTCTGAATTTTACATCAACAATATGACTTCATCAACTAAATATGCCTCAAATACACAGCTCAGGTTGCCAAAACAACCATTCTGCCATATTTTAAGTACAACACCAAAGGTTTGATGAACATTTTCAGTTGTATACACAATACTTAACTTCATATCACTCAAGTACTCCTGTAACTGCTAAGTAACACATTTATGGTATAGTTGCCTAGCTAGTGCACGAGCAAACTAGAAGTTGTGAGTTCAAATTCCACCATGGTAATGTAAAATTGAATTCAATCAAATTGATCATTTCTGGCTGACATCAGAAAAATTACCACACTAAATTATTGTAGAATCCGAACTGGTACAATAATGTCCTTCAGGGGTGGACTAAGCATCCAGAGCAGTTCTGGTCTCCACATGACACCAGCCCAATGCGATATAGAATTCCTACAGTGCAGAAGGCGGCCATTTGGCCCATCAAGTCTGCACCGGCCCTCTGTAAGAGTACATATCGAGATCCACCTCCACCCTCCCCTCCCACCGGCCCTATCCCCATGACCCCACCTAACCTGCACATGTTTGGACACTAAAGAGCAATTTAGCATAGCCAATCCACCACCTGCACATCTTTGGACTGTGCGAAGAAACCGGAACACCCAGACGAGACAGCAGTTGGAGGTCTGGTCTGCTGGATCGCAGGACCCAGCTGGGCCCAAGCCAGACGTTGAGCCGATGGAACATCCTATCCCGGAGCTGATGGAGACATTAGGGAGCAGCAGGACATTCAGAGGGAGATGTTGACAACACTCCAGCAGATCCATGGCCGATTGGTGGAGTCCCACAGGCTACGGGTGCAGGAGATGTTGCCGGCAATGCATTGCACTGATTCCAACACTGCTAGCGTGACGACCGCAGTAGAGAGCCTGGTGCACGACGTTGGCAGCATGAGTGAAGGTGTTCAAGGATTCGCACAATTGGTGACGTCCATGGCAGAATGTCTGCCTCACTGGCAGATGTCATCCAGTACCAGGCTCACCTTGATGAGTTGCTGCAGGACCTGTCCCGCCCTCAGTTGAGAATGGCTGAGGTGCTGTGGAGCTTGTCCCAGTCGCAGGTTGGCATTGCTGGGTCACTGCAGAGTATGGCCCAGTCACTGAGGAGCACCTCTGAGGGTGTCGACATCGGGGAGCCGCCAGGCATCGGGGAGCCGCCAGGGCTGGCACAGCCAGATGACACAGGGGCAGCTGGGGATCGAACCAGCTGCCCCTTCACCCCGAGGTTAACCCCAGGACCCTATGGGTATGGACCGGGAGGAGGGGGCACAGGGTGCAAACCTGGACCCAACTTAAGGATTGGCAACAGTGGCGACCAGCTCCGCCGAGTTCCACCCCTCTGATGAGGCCGCATCTTGCAACTAGCACCTGAAACAGGGCGGCACAGCTGTGCATGTGCCGCCAAGTGTGCCAGGGCCCTCCGGCCCTAGAGCCCCCAGAGGAAGCCCATTAGGGGCATCGAAGGCCACAGGACATGATAAGAAGCTGGCGGCCTCCACCTCTGATGTGCAACCTGGGGATACACCCAGATGTAATGATAGAGCAAGGAAGGCCAGGCACATCAAGGATCACTGAGCAATGGGGGGGTGTGTAAGGAGTCAAGTGCGCGTTGGGGAGAGGGGGCATTGTGAGGGTTCTAGGGGGGCTGATAAAATAAGAGTACGAACAGGGGGCAAGGGAGGGAGGGCGGGCTAGAGAGGCGGCACCATTGGGATAGTGGGGCAGTGGTGTACACTTGTACGGCAAACATTAAAATACCTTCACCACAACCAGCTGGCTCGTTGTTCCGCGATGCTTGCTGACCATCCCCCAGACATACCCTCACTCCCCTCCCCGCCCAACACACCCTCCCCATGTACACCCGGCCGCGGACATATGCCCGGGGCTGGGGCCCATCCCCTGGGTGATTGAATATTGGCCGCTGTGTCTGTGGTGCTGCCTCCTGCGGTTTTCCGGCACAGTGTCCATGCATCAAGATGTGATTGGGATGCGAGGCAATGACTCCCACATGCTATACAGCCCGCCCACCCACGGGGATCCATGGGTTGTGTGAAGTGCGCACTTAACCATGATTACCAATTCCCTATTAGCAATAGCCTTCATGAGTGGGAGTTGTGGGTGGTCGGTGGGGCTGACAGGCAGGGGCTAGGGTTGCCACCAGTACGGGAATACGCGTTCCAGTGGTTGGCATGGCGGACCCTTGCATGTCCAGCATCCCTCCCCCCCCCCCCCCCCCCTCCAGCCTGTATACCCCCAGCCTCCCATGGTGGCCCACCCCCAACTGGGGATGCACCCTCCAGTTGCACCCCTCCCCAACACAGCAGCAGCCATCCAAAATGGTCACCTTTTTGAAAAGGAGTTCTAATCGGCACCAACGTGACCACTTGCTGGGGAGGCCACTGAATCATGGGAGGCTGTTGGATATAAAGTGGCTCCTGTCAATTGTATGGAAATAGGGCTACGTCGAGATCCCGATTTCGCTTACAGGAGCGAACGATTGGTGCCTGGCGCGGTCCTCGTTTTCCGCCTCGCCTGCTATTCACTGGCCTCGTTTCACTCGAGCGCAAGCGTAACGAGGACGGGAAGTCGCGTCCTTAATATCCTCAAGGCAATTAGGATGGGCCAGAAATATGGGGCGAAATTCTCCGACCCCCAGCAGGATCGGAGAATCGCCAGGGGCCACCGAAAATCCCGCCCCCGCCATGTCCAAAATTCTCCCACCCGCAAAAAGTCGGCGTGCCGCCAATCCCGCCGCCCGCCTCGGAGAATGGCGGGGGCCGGCGGGAGGCTACGGGTTTCTGTGCTGCCGTTATTCTCCGGCGTGGATGGGCTGAAGTCCCGCCGCTGAGAGGCCTCTCCCGTCGTCGTCGTTTGAACCACGTCTGTGCCAACGGGATCGGCGGCGCGAGCGGGCCCCGGGGTTCTGGGGGCGATCGGACCCCGGGGGGTGCCCCCACGGTGGCCAGGCCCGTGATCGGGGCCCACCGATCGGCGGGTGGGCCAGTGCTGTGGGGGCACTCTTTTTCTTCTGCCGCCGCCACGGCCTCCACCATGCCGGAGGCGCAAGAGAATCCCCCAGCGCGCATGCGCCGGTGGTGACGTCAGTGACAGCTGACGCACCGGGGCATTCGCGAACCGCGAAAGCCTTTCGGCCAGCCCCGGCGCCGGGCGTCAAAAGCCGTTGTTGCCAGTTTTGCCGCCAGTCGGTGTGGTGCCAACTGCTCCGGTGCAGGCCTAGCCCCTCAATATCTTCTGCTTTAGAGATATTCAAAGGCCTTTTGAGGAAGAGAATTCCAAAGTCTCACAACCCTTTGAAAGAATGTTTTACTCTCATCTCTATCTTAAATGAGCGGTAAATTATTTTTAAACGGTAGACTAGTTCTAGTTCTCCCATAAGAGGAAACATTCTTTCCACATCCGCCCTGTCAAGTCCCCTCAGGATCTTATATATTTCAATTAAGCTCTTCTTATTCTTCTCAACTCCAATGGATACAAGCCTATCCTGTCTAACCTTCTCTCACAAGACAACCCACCCACTTCAGGTATTAATCTGGTAAACCTTCTCTGAACTGTTTTCAAACCATTTACATTGTTCCTTAAATAAAGTGGCAAAAACTGCAGTGTTCCAGATGTGATTTAAAACAGAGATGGGGAGGAATTTCTTCAGCCAGAGGGTGGTGAATCTATGGAACTCTTTGCCGCAGAAGGCTGTGGAGGCCAAATCACTGAGTGTCTTTAAGACAGAGATAGATAGGTTCTTGATTAATAAGGGGATCAGAGTGTATGGGGATGAGAAAAATATCAGCCATGGCCTAATTCTGCTTCTATGTCTTATGGTCTCACCAATGCTCTGCACTCAATTCCCCATGCAATAAACAATAGCATTCAATTAGCTTTGCTAATTACTTACTGCAATACTAACCTTTTGTGATTGATTCACTAGAACATCCCCTCTGCATCTCAGTGCTCTGCAATCTCGCCATTTCGTTAAAATGCTCCTTTTTTATTTGTCCTGCCAAGAATGGAAACCTCACACTTTCCAGTGCTGTGGGGGCACTCTTTTTCTTCTGCCGCCGCCACGGCCTCCACCATGCCGGAGGCGCAAGAGAATCCCCCAGCGCGCATGCGCCGGTGGTGACGTCAGTGACAGCTGACGCACCGGGGCATTCGCGAACCGCGAAAGCCTTTCGGCCAGCCCCGGCGCCGGGCGTCAAAAGCCGTTGTTGCCAGTTTTGCCGCCAGTCGGTGTGGTGCCAACTGCTCCGGTGCAGGCCTAGCCCCTCAATGTGAGGGCTTGGCCCCTAAAGGTGCGGAGAATTCCGCTACGCCGGGACCCCCCGCCCCGCCGGGTAGGGGAGAATTTCGCCCATGATTTGCCATTATTGCTAACATCCCAAGTACTTAAAAAAAAACATGCATTTAACTATTTTATCACCATTTCCATCAAATATTCCCTTTGCAGCTCACAGATAGGTTAGTGATCAACTGGCAGAGATTTGTAACCAACATTAACCAAGTTTGTTAGCAACTGGAAGGTGTGTGTGATATTCCCGTTCGCAAAATGTACAAGGGATACACCAGTTAAATTTGGGTGAAGTAGTTCCATGTTAGTTTCAGGAAAACTTATAAATACACGGCAAATGATAACATTCGTAAAAACTTAGAATGATATGGACTTACCAAGGATGGTCAGCATGAATCTGTAAAACTGGGTTAATACTCAACTAATTCAATCCAATTCTTTGAGATAATTACCACACATGTAGTCAAAAGAGAATGTGCATGATGACGTATTTTTGAACAACTACAATGTTTTATTCAAGCCAAATTAGGGTAATTAAAAAGGTAAGAACATGGCACACAAGCATACAAATTAGAAGCAAGAGAAGGCCATTCGGCCCCTCAAGCCTGCTCTGCCATTTAATAAGATAATAGCTGATCTAATTCTAACCTCTACATCACATTCCTGCGCTTACAATAACCTTTCACCCCTTCGCTTATCACGAATCTTCCTACTTCTGCTTTAGAGATATTCAAAGGCCTTTTGAGGAAGAGAATTCCAAAGTCTCACAACCCTTTGAAAGAATGTTTTACTCTCATCTCTATCTTAAATGAGTGGTAAATTATTTTTAAACGGTAGACTAGTTCTAGTTCTCCCATAAGAGGAAACATTCTTTCCACATCCGCCCTGTCAAGTCCCCTCAGGATCTTATATATTTCAATTAAGCTCTTCTTATTCTTCTCAACTCCAATGGATACAAGCCTATCCTGTCTAACCTTCTCTCACAAGACAACCCACCCACTTCAGGTATTAATCTGGTAAACCTTCTCTGAACTGTTTTCAAACCATTTACATTGTTCCTTAAATAAAGTGGCAAAAACTGCAGTGTTCCAGATGTGATTTAAAACAGAGATGGGGAGGAATTTCTTCAGTCAGAGGGTGGTGAATCTATGGAACTCTTTGCCGCAGAAGGCTGTGGAGGCCAAATCACTGAGTGTCTTTAAGACAGAGATAGATAGGTTCTTGATTAATAAGGGGATCAGAGGGTATGGGGATGAGAAAAATATCAGCCATGGCCTAATTCTGCTTCTATGTCTTATGGTCTCACCAATGCTCTGCACTCAATTCCCCATGCAATAAACAATAGCATTCAATTAGCTTTGCTAATTACTTACTGCAATACTAACCTTTTGTGATTGATTCACTAGAACATCCCCTCTGCATCTCAGTGCTCTGCAATCTCGCCATTTCGTTAAAATGCTCCTTTTTTATTTGTCCTGCCAAGAATGGAAACCTCACACTTTCCCACATTCTACTCCATTTGGCAGAGCTTTTCGCACACAACTAATCTATTTATATCCTTTTGTAACCTTCTTATGTCCTCTTCACAACTTATGTTCCCACCTCATGGTGGTTAGCACTACCTCACGGCGCCAGGACCCGGGTTCGATTCCGACCGTGGGTGATGGTGTGGAGTTTGCATATTCTCCTTGTGTCTGCATGGGTTTCCTCCAGGTGCTCCGGTTTCCTCCCACAGCCTAAAGATGTGCAGATCAGGTGGATTGACCATGCTAAATTGCCCCTTGGTGTCCAAAAGACTAGGTGGGGTTATTAGGTTATGGGGATAGGTTGAGGTATGGACTGAGGTAGGGTGCCCTTTTCGAGGGTTGGTGCAGACTCGATGGACCGAATGGCCTCCTTCTGCACTGTTGTGATTCTATCTCAGTGCCATCAGCAAAATTAGCAACCATACCGTCAGTCCCTTCATTCAAATCATTTATAGAAATTGTAAGGAGTTGAGGTTTTGGCACTGATCTCAGTAGTACATGGATTGTATGTTAGCTGAAGGGCAAGAAACAAATTGTAGGAATAAATTGCTATTTCTCTGATTGTTAAATATGTGTGCTATGGATTTATGTTCAAATATGGATAAATAGGTAAAGGAGAAAATAATAAATGATCAAAATATGACTTAAACAATAAAACTGTTAACGGAATGGAGTGATGGAAAGATATAGGATACAGATACAGAGCTTCAAAAACAAGACTGCTGTTGAGAGAAATCATAAAAAGGGTAAAGGGGATTCTGGATATTGTTTTTCAATTCAGGGACACCAAACACAGAAGTAAGGAGGTAATGATGAATCTGTAGAAGGTAGTAGTTAGACTACATTGCAGAACTTTGAACAGTTTTAGGTAGCCACAGAAGAAAGGATATTGATTGGTGTATTGGAAAAAAATGTAACAGACTCACTCAGAAAATTACAGTAAAGGTGAATAGTTTGAAAACCAATTCTCCGCTAACTAAATCACGAAGCAAATCTGTCAGACATGTTCCCGTTTACATGGTTAAATAATAAAAGATCAATTCCACTGCAGCCGCCTGTACCCCATATTCTGGAATTCTCTTTCTAAACTTCTCCGCTGCTCACGCTGTGATCTCCTTTAAAACACTCATTCAAATCCACTTCTCCAAACAAGCTTTCAGCCTCTTTCGTTGGCTTTACAAAATGCCAATGCCCCTTCTTGTAATCACATTAAAGAAAAGGAAAACTGCAGTTCACAGAAAGCTGTTGTATTTTCTCTATTACAACAGTCTGCCAATCTGGCTTCAGAGCAAAATTACTAATTTCTGGAAAATTTACTGTCCAGAAAATGGAATAATTCTTTTGATGCCCAGCATGAATGCAAAGCTCAGCACTGGTGAAGCGTTTACAGGATAAGACCTGCTTCTGTTTTAATTTGTTCCAGGGGTGTGGACCATGGTTGCAAGGCCACATTTATTGCCCATCCCTTCGTCTACCGAGCATGTGGCAAACTGCTAGACAGCCAGGTGGCAATAGCAAAAAGCCTCAGTAAAGGGCTGATCTTTGTGGTATGGCAAATAATCTGATATACTGGACAAATAACTTGCTCAGATACACATATCAAGTACTGTATACATTTGTTGTGCCTCATTCAGTGACCTACTCAAGGAATTGTACTTGCTCTCACTGCTTTCCATCTCCATACATTCTTAGATGGAATTCTTCAACTTTGTGACAATACATAAGAATACAATGCAGCTACTTGGCCCTTTGAGCCTCCTCCACCATTCGTTAAGATCATGGCTGATTTTCTAACTCCCCACACTATTCCCAACACCCAAAATTTCACCAATGTCTTGAATTTAGTCAATGACTGAACATCCACAGATTTTTGGAGTAGGAAATTCTGAAAAAATTCACAATTCTCTGAATGAAGAAATTTCTCATCATGTCACCTGACTCCTGATTTTGAGACCTTGGCTGGGATTTATTGACCAACCTGCCGCCTGTTTTTCGGCGGCGGAGATGGCCTGCCAGCGGGATTTACTGACCCTGTCGTTGTCAGCGGGATTTCCCAGTGACTGCACACCTTGTCGCAGGGAAATCCGTGCGCTGCCATGGGACCGGAATGTCCCACCTGCGTGAACAGCCGGTAGATTGCGCCCCATGTCCATGCTCTCAATTCCCCAGCAAGGGAAATATTTTCTCCACATATTTACTCTGTCAAGTTTCTTTAGAAACTTAAATATATCAATGAAATCACCTCTCTTCCATCTAAACTTCATGGAATATAAGCCAAGGCAGTGAACCTCTTAGCCGGAAGACAAGCAATGACTAAAGCACTGTGAACTGATTTGGACAATCCTTTGGGTAGAGACTAAAGATTGTTAGCAAAATTCAAACGCTGGCCAACTATTTCTACTTTACAAAAGCAACAAACTTTCTTCAGTTCTAAAGCTTGATATCACATCCAATTTGACAACAATTGGTAAAAGTATCTGGAAACCAACGGAAAACTGACAATAACGTTCTGCCGTATTTAGACACATGAAAATGTACAGTACAGAGGTCATCATGTTGATGCCAGCTGAAAAAGAGTTAAAAGCCAATCCCACTTTTCAGGTCTTCGTCCATAGCATTGTAGGTTATGGCACTTTGCATTTTAAATGCAATGAGGGTTTCTGCCTCTACTACCCTCACAGGGAGTGAGTTCCAGACCCTCACCACACGCTGAATGAAACAAATTCTCCTAAACACGCCTATAATCCTTCAACCAATTATTTTCAATCCATGCACCCGACTATTGACCACTCTGCCAACGGACCTTTCCTTTCTGCTCTATGTTCCACACAATTTTGAACATCTGAATTAAATCTCCCCTCCACCTCCTCTGTTCCAAAGAAAAACAATCACAACTCAGCCAATCTTTCCTCATCAGTAAAATTCTCCATTCCTGGCAATGCCCCTGTAAATCTCCAACTTGCCACTTTCCCTTGGATCCCACGGGTATTTACTTTTCTGGCCAGAGGCCACATGGAACATTGTCAAAAGCCCTGTTGAAAGTCTTACTGAAATCCATGTTGACTATATCAAAAGAGCTACCCTCATTAAATGTGTTCTCCTCATCTTTGCCCAAACTTTACTTTCTCAAAAAATGTGATCATGTAACAAAAATAATAATCTTTATTGTCACAAGTAGACTTACATTAACACTGCAATTAAGTTACCGTGAAAATCCCCTAGTTGCCACATTCCAGCACGTGTTCGGGTACACTGAGGGAGAATTCACCGAACAACATGTCTTTCAGGACTTGTGGGAGGAAACCGGAACACCCGGAGGAAACCCACGCAGACACGAGGAGAACGTGCAGACTCCGCACAGACAGTGACCCAAGCTGGGAATCGAACTTGGAACCCTGGCACTGTGAAGCAACAGTGCTAACCACTGTGCTTAATAAATCCAAGCTGACGATCTCTAACTAATTTGTACCTTTCTAATGATTATGGTCATCATGATTTTTCTAATAACTTACCCATTACTGAAGTTAGGCTGACCAGTTTGTAAAAACTCAGTCTATCCCTTTTGCCCCTTTTAAACAATGGCTGTCCTCCTGTCCTCTGGCACCACACCTGTAGCCAAACAATATTGGAGAGGGATGATCAAAGCCTCTGTTATTTCCTCCCTTAATTCATGTAGCACCTGGGAGTCATTTAATCCGGACGTGCGATTAATCTACCTACAAAGCTACTACAATATCTGCACATGCCCCTTTCTTTTGTGAAGACAGATGCAAAGAATAATGCATGAATCCAAGGTCTTAGACTTGTCTGCTTGATGGTGTAGATGGAAAGTTGATTAGTACACTGGTTTTTCACCTCTCGGTATTGGCTTTGAATCTAGTTCATACTGATATTATGAATAGGAACATTGCTCAATCATTTTATTTTAAACTTCATAGTACTGTTTCAGTCTAAATTGGAACAAATGAAGGAAAAAAAATCTGATGTACATATTTATAGTCCGAGCTGAAATGAATAGCCCAACCCTACTATTACTCAGCATAAGTCCTCAACACGAAACCTGTCTGCAATCCAGTATAAATTGGCAACCTCGTTTATAAAAGGACAGAAAAGGCCGAGGGGATGTAAAATGGCAGATAGTGCACTGGTGCAACAGGAACGCTTTTAGAAGGAGATTAAAGCACATTCTTCAAGCAAAGGCAAGCTGCAGAATCAGAGCAGTCAAATCTTTACATTTCATCAGACTATGGTATAACTGACTTGGGATTGCTTGGTGTTGACACTCGGCCCCTAAGGGCATGTTTTATTTCCTAGCACAAACATCTCCAATATTATTAAGCAAGAATTTACAAAAGCAACTTATTCGGTTGGTGGTGCCTCACTGTGATCGCCAATTTAATGAAATACATATCCTCAACTCCAAGGGTCTTTGGCTATATTGGGTTATATTAGCACATATATTGATAAAAGTAAAGCAAATGAGAAACACCTCTTCTGCATGCTTCAATAAATAAAACTACATCAAACACATCATCAAAATAATTTTCAGAGTTTACAGTTTACAATTGTGGGAATCACTAGTTTAGACCTTCAGCAATTTTGTAACTGTTAGAGATCTGGGGTAAAAAAAAAAGTGGCTGAGAAATTATACAAAAATCTTTAGAAAACCACTGTCTTCAGTGACATTTATCTACCCATAATTCTGAGTAAGAAAAGAGCCTTGGCAACTCAGAAGTCCTAAATAGAGGATGCTAGAGTACTATTTGAACAACAGAAAAAACATCATAGGAGAGAAAATTGAGAAGCATAATGAAAGGACTGACTTCACCACTTGAACTTGTTTCCCTTTAATTAGTACCATTTGTGCATGCTGGCCCACATGATAATTTGGAATCTGTTTACTTGGCGGCTGGTCTAGTTAGTGGAATTGCAATAGTGCAAATTAGACACAGGTGAAACAAGAGGAGTATTTTTTCCAAAAAAACTGGCAGTAAATAAAAAGTCATCGTAATTTGCAGATTGTGATCACTTTAATGGTAAATTTGGACAGCTAGCTATAAAAACATAACCCACATTTTGAAGATTTATTTTTAGTTCCACACTCGTGAAACTTTTTAAAGCGATGATGTTTCAAAAAGCATATCCTCGGTGGTTAGCTTTTAAAAGTACGTTTAAGTCACAATGGGTCAGTTCAGTTTCCTAATTATAAATATCAAGAGAATAGAAAAGGGGATATATTGGTGTAGAAATTTTTGGTTAAGGACTAAAAATACGTTGTTTACCATGACTACATTGTCATGACTACTTTGGCGCAAGCTATTTACAGTGCATAAAGTATTTCATATCTTATATAAATTGCTCAGTAGCAGCTCGCTGAGGTACAAATAGAAAAAGTTGGAAATGGAAAGCAGGTCAGTCACCAACTGTTTCACATGTAAGTTCTCATTAAAAATTATTTTGCTGTTTCTGTCCATTATTAAACTGAAATGATCCATTACAAGGAGCCGGATCTTACTGGAAAAACATGTTAATGGCACACACTGTTACTAATGCTTAAATCAGCCAGCGGCTTCAGAGGATTAAGATAACATGCTTTCAGTTGCAAATCTCCAGAATATGTTGGTCAATTTACGCCACTTTGCTCTTTTTGCTCTCATCCTTTGCCTCCCTGCTATTTTTAAGGAATTGCTGTGTTTGCATTAAACTTGCCACAGCATATTAGGGATGGATTTTAAAAGTTTAAGCGCCTTTTAATAGCAAATAATCATTAATGCAATGTAAATCAATCTCTCTGTCCTGGTAAGGGAACAATTTAAACTGATAATAATAATAATCTTTATTATTGTCACAAGTAGGCATACATTAACACTGCAATGAAGTTACTGTGAAAAGCCCCAAGTTGCCACATTCTGGCACCTGTTCGGGTACACAGAGGGAGAATTCAGAATGTCCAAATTAACTAACAGCACGTCTTTCGGGATTTGTGGGAGGAAACCGGAGCACCTGGAGGAAACCCACACAGACACGGGGAGAACATGAAGACTCCGCACAGACAGTGATCCAATCCGGGAATCGAACCTGGGACCCTGACGCTGTGAAGCAACCGTGCTAACCACTGTGCCACCATTGCCGTGCTTAACCTCACACCTCCATGCAGTCAATTCTTCTGAGATTTTTAAAATGTCAAATTAATATTTTTCCTTATTTTTCATCTCTCAATTCAATCTTTCTTTCTCAATTTATCTACCTATTTGGACTCTAACTGACTCTCGTCCTCCATTATACCTATTTTTTCTCAATCCTTAAGGAGGTGTAGTGTTCGTCCCACTATTCAATAAGGTCCAGATTCTCTGTTGTCTGTGTCACACTCTAATCAGTTTGTACATAAAAACATTCTGACAGTTGCAGCAAAAAGGTCTAGTGACATATGCCATGAGATACCCTATTCCAGTCAGGTCTGACCCCTTAAACTGCTTGTAATTCTTTTTTGGGGGGGGGGAAGAGAAGGGGGAGGGGGTGGGTGGCGTGGGATGATGTATTAAAATGTCTGTTTGGAAGGAGCAGTCTGCGCCAGAATATTGTAATTGCTTTCCAGAGACCTTGCATATAATGCTGTGTCTTTCTAGACTTCTCTATTTGTTTTAAAGAATTTCAGTATTTTTGGAAGGGGCATTTTACATGTGCAGTGGAAAATTGTTTGGTTCAACATTTCCCCCCCTTATTTAGAATCACCTAGCTCATAAATAGAAAGACTAATTTGTGTGTGTGTGTGGGGGGGGGGGGGGGGGGGGGGGGGGGGGAAGAAATGCTTCATTTGGAAAATGTATGGCAAGAATTGTTTCCACTGACAAGAAGTTCAGGTAATTGCCAAAAGAAACAGAGGGGAGATGAGGAGGGTTTTTTTTTTACACAAATTATGAAGGATAATGGAAATAGCTTTAATAGTAACTTTCAAAAAGGAATTGAATAAATACTTGAAGGGGAAAGGGGCTATGGGGAAAGAATGTTTGTGACCAACCCTTTTAATCTAAACATTTTGTGGCCTATGACCAATTTGTTTAATGTGTGTGGGCCCTTTCATTTTTTGCAGAGTATCTTAAAGCAGTTGGCTTGTACGCAGCGACCTTTGGGTTCCCGCATGGCCGCAGGAATATTGTGTGGAACTCACTGGATAGCTCTTTCAAAGTATAAAAAAATAAAGACACAACGGGCTGAATGACCTTCTTTGGTGCTGCATGATTCTATAATCCAGGTGCAATGTTCAAGAATTAATTTACGTGGGAGCTTAAAGCAATGAAAAAGCTTTTCAATAATCACAACTGTTTCTATGCAGTCGGCTGCCTGGAGATTAGTTTCTCGCAGGTTGGATAGATTCAAATAATTTTCCTTCCCCCTCAGGCAGCAATATAATGGTTAATTGCAAATCTATAAATTACCAAGAAACAATTAAGTTATTAAACAGCTTCATAACTTCCTGTTATTTTAATTTACAATGTAGAAACGTGGCAATGGGAATGAAGTGATGATAGAGTTTTGCTCCAAAGGTGCCTCTTCCCATAGAAGCATTTAAAGATGTTATTTTGCATTAGTTGCCATTGAGATATCAATATCACCTTTGACACTGGCTACTGAATGACTTTTTGTAGAGCGAACTCTCATTTGCTATTTAGATTGGGATAAGAAATATTATTTCGACTTCCCATGTATGTTAATTAATTTCGATTAAAAGGTCAGGTCGCAGGAGTTAAATTCTCCCTGGAAATTTTAACGGCGCTGCTGCCTTGTTTTAAGGCAAGGCATTCTGTTGTAGCTTTGTGCGGTCCAGCTTGTCTGGTGTTGCATTTCAACTGGCCAACTTTGCAATATGATTTGTGTCCAACAGATGCCTTTGCTTCATATGAGTTTTCAGCAGAATTAAACATGAAGTGCAATGAAGCGAAAAAAAATCACAAGGGATGTTGGAAATATGTATTCCATTATTCTGCTAAAATGAGTATTTGACAATGAGAGGCCTGTGGTTTTCAATAAATGGAAAAGGTTTTGATCTGCAATTAGCCTCCTTTTGATTTGCCTAAAGCCTCTCCAGAAGATATTAGGAAGAGTCAATCATCTGGAACTCAGCAGCCAGTTTAGGAAGCGGATATCTCTAGCCATCTACAATTCATTTCTTTTCCTGCCTTTTGTCAGAGGAATATTGCCCCTTCTGAGGCCTATTTAAAACACTGACTTTAACACTGATCCTCGCATGCATATAGTTCTAATCTAAACTAAGGAGTCAAGTCCCATAAACATACTTACATACTTGCATCTAAGATAGCACTACCACTTAAAGCTAGCTGGACTGGAAATTGATGTTTGTGTTTGATAAAAGATTCTTATAAGGTTAAAATGATTGCTGTGAAGTTATACTAGCTTTTACCAGCTTTGATTGCTGCATTTGTAGCATCAAGCCAGGCTTATAAAGCTGTGCCTTTTAAGTCAGGAAAGGAGTAGACTTTCGATGGCATATGATTGAAGTCTTTAAACTAATGAAGGGATTTGATCCTGTCCACACATAAGTTGTTTAAACTCCAAATGCAAGAGGGGACCAGGACAGATTCAGTGCAAGTTACAAAAAGAATTGGGTTAAATACTGGGCACTACCATGTTTTACAGAGAGTCATTGGGCTCTGGATTGGTTGCCAATACGTGCAGTGATTGTGGATTTGCTGCACATGGAAGACATTTTGAGTTACGGAAAGTAGGTGAGTTGATGGAGAGATTTACACAGATTACTGCAGTGCCTTGGAGCACCTTGAAGTGAATATCTGTGAATATCAGAGAGGACTTTTCTGGAATTATTCCTTCTAAAAATTGACAAAATGTTTTATATTTTCTGGCCAATTCCAAGAGACTGCATGATATATGTGGTGGGGGAGGGACTAAGATAGGAACTCCCTTCCGAACAGCACTGTGGATGTACCAACACTACATGGCCTGCAGTGGTTTAAGGTGATGGCTCACCACCATCTTCCCAAGGGTAATTATCAATGGACAATAAATTCTAGCCCAGCCATCGATGTCAACATCCCATGAATGAGTAATAAAAAAGTCCAGTCAGCTCTACTCTGCCACATTTTTTTCATGCCATTGCAATTTCTCCTTTAAGTATGTATCCAAGTCCCTTTTCCAAGTTACCGTTGAATTTGTATCCACCACCCTAACAGATGATGCTTTCCAAATCCAAAGGAGTCATTACAGAAGAAAGATTTTCCTCAGATTGTTTCTGGTTCTCTGACCAACCACCTCATAGCTGGGCCTTCTGGTTATCAACCAAATTATTGGAAACAGTTTCTCTTTCTTTACTCCATCTAAAGCTTTTAAGTTTTTAAATATCTCGATCAAATTTCCTCTTTAAAAGTGTGCAATCCAAGTACTGATCCTTGCGGTACCCCACTGGTCACAGCCTGCCAACCTGAGAATAGCCCAGATTTTCCTACTCCGGTTTCTGCCCATTAGCCAATTCATAATCCATGCCAGCATATTGCTTTCTATCCAATGAGCTTTAATATTGCTAATCAACTTCCTGTAGGAGACTTTGTCAAACGTCTTCTGAAGATCGAAATATACTACATCCACCAATTTCCCCTTATCAATTCTGTAAGTAATGTCTTCAAAAAATACCTCCCAACAGGTTTGCCATGCATGATTTCCCATTCATAAATCCATGTTGATTGTGCCCATTAGACCATTATGATCCAAGTGTCCATTTACCACATTCTTTATAATAGATTTTAGCATTCTCCCTACTGTTGAGGGTAAGGCTAACAGTCTGTAGTTCCCTGTTTTCATTCTTCCTCTCTTCTTAAATAGTGGGGTGAAAATTGAAGGGCGGATTTTTTAATGGACTTGTAGTCACGGACCAGCGCTCCCCATCTGAATTATATAATATATACAATGTGAAATCTCTGCATGTAGAGTGTATTTTTAAAGTTTTTTCCAATTGAGGGGCAATTTAGCGTGGCCAATCCACTTACTCTGCACATCTTTGGGTTGTGGGGGTTAGATCCACGCAGACATGGAGAGAATGTGCAAACTCCACACGGACAGTGACCTGGGGCCGGGACCAAACACGGGTCCTCGGTGCTATCAGGCAGTAGTGCTAACCACTGCGCCACCATGCTGCCCTATGTAGAGTGTGTTTTGACAATCATTTTAAGAAAATAGATAGTTACTATCACAGCAAAACGAGGGCAGGAACTCAGACAGACAGAATAGAAGAGCAGGGACATGGGGACAGTGAAGCACAGAGAAATAACGAGAGGTGCAGGAGCCCAGAGAGGCTCCAGGCCAGTAAGACCCTGTGTCACCGAGCCCTTGAAAAAACTGTCCAGACACCCAGAGCTCCATCAACCCCAGCTGAGAACCACTGCTTGGCTTCCCCACATAACTCTCATCCCTGGGACCATTTCAGTAAATCGCCCGAGGTCTCCAAGGTGAGGATGTTAGATTCACACCTTGGTTCGATCTCAGGAATGCATATTAGAATGAGACGAGCTGTCTCACTTGAATATGCAGATTTGTCAGAAAGTGATCCCGCCCACAATGGGGGGTGGGATTCACACTGCGATTTCTTGCAGGATTGCTAGATCTCGTGAGACGTGGCGAGACGGGTAGGTCCTGGAAGAGGGATCTACCGGCATCTACCAGCGTGCCGCTTTTCGGGCTGGTAGATCGCGCCCTAAGATTTGGTATTTATTATGTTTTTTAAGGTTTCAATCACCCACCAAATTGTCTGCAACACCAGGTGCTAAACAGCTGACTGATGCAGTAATAGCAGCAGCAAAAGAAACAATTCCAATGAAGGATTATGGCTATGGGGCTGCTGTGATACTCCGTCACATCACCAGACTGATGCAGTTTAAAGAACAGATGGAGGTTTGGGGGGGAAGAGAGAGAGAGAGAGAGAGAGAGACGAAACTTCACTGAAATATAAGTTAGGGAAACAAAAGCATTGACCTGGAACCAAAATCCAACAATTCCTTAAAGCTGTTGTCTAAAAGCAGTGGGCGGGGGGGGGGCGGGGGGGGGGGGCGGCGGGGGGGGGGGGGGGGGCGGGGGGGGGGGGCGGGGGGGGGGGGCGGGGGGGCGGGGGCGGCGGGGCGGGGGGGTGGGGGCGGGGCGGGGGGGCGGGGGGGTGGGGGCAGCCGCACCCTGGAGGGCTCCCGTTCAGGAACGGAATTTTCTGGGTCTTAACGCCTGGTCCCAGGGGCAACGGAGGCTGCAAAAGCAGTAAGAATGCACAGTGAGGTGAAATGTCCAAGTTGGGGAAAAAAACGGCAATGAAAAAAAGTGGTTAATGAAAGTCCACCGGGAGTGGAAAGGTCAGCGCGGGGACTGCAAGGAAAGCGGAGGCTGGGGCACCAGGGGAGGCCGCATTGCTCAAGGCAGAAGAAATGACCACGGTGATGGCCATGGAACTTGGAAAAACAGTTCACAAAGCACATGGAAGCGATGAAGAAGGAGATGGGGGTGATATTGAAAGTGCTGGTGGAGGAGGCGATTGCCCCGGTGAGGGTGGCGGTATTGAGCGCAGTGGTGGGAGGTGTGGGAGCAAGGTGAGACACTGAAGGAAGTGGAAGAGGGATTATCACAGCACAGTGATCAACTCATCTCGATGGGGAAGGAGTTGCGGAGGGTGATAGAGACCAACAACAAGGGTCTGCGAGCCAAAATGGAAGACTTGGAAAACAGAGCCAGGCGGCAGAATCTGAGGATTGTGGGCCTGCCCGAAGGCGTGGAAGGCCCGAGGCCGATGGAGTATTTTGCCACGATGTTGGCGAAGCTATTGGTGGAGGGGGGCGATCCCTCCCGATATGAACTGGATCGGGCTCATAGATCGTGGAGGCCTATACCAAAGGCGAGTGAGTAGTGACTCTGTGTTTCCATAGGTACAGCGTGAAGGAAAAGGTCCTGTGCTGGGCAAAGCCAAAGTGGGTGGTGCAGTGGGCTGGAGCTGGTATATGCATATACCAGGAATTTACGGTGGAGCTGGCGAGGAGGCTGCCTTTAGCCGGGTGAAGAAGGCACTGTACATCAGCAAGGTGCAGTGCGGCATAGTATATCCAGCTAAGTTGAGGGTGAACTACAAATCCAAGGACTTTTATTTTGGGACAGCGGAAGAGTTTGAAAAGGCAGAACGACTGTGGCAGACTTGAGAAATGGTCGTGTACCGATGTAGCCTCATGTAACTTTATTTTTTCACTGCAAGTTGGTGTATGTGCTAAATGAGCCAACTTTGTATATATTTAGACAAGGGAAGAGTTGGGACTTTCATTTGCAATGATGGTTCTTTGGGGCTTGGGTGTGTATACGGGGGTTGTATGCTAAAGGGGATTTCTTGGTTTTCCTCGGCAAAGGGGAAGGAGACCCAGGCGGGGGCCTCCACCAGGTGGTTTAAGCCGGCCAGTGAACGGGAGCGAGGTGGGGGGAGGGGCTGCGGCCATCGGAGCCTGGTAGAACAGGTTCCGGTGAGTCTAGCCGGGGTGAAAAGTTGGGGGAAGGAACAGCGGTTGGGGGGAGGAGGAGTTAATGAGGAAGTGGAGGGGAGGAGTCTACAATTCATGGGTGTCATTCACGGTACTCTTTCAGGGATTGGATGGCATCAAATATTAGGGGGAGGGGTTGGGGGGTGGATTCTATATGCCAATGGTGACCATAGGCAATTCCTGATTCCTTTTTCTGTTTTCCTTTTTTTACCACCTTGGGAGGGTTTGTTTTATTTGATGTTTATATTGTCATGCAAGCCGTTGTTTGGGGGGTGGTGGGAGGATGGGATCCTTGTTGTTGGTAGGGGATTGACATTGTATTTGTTACCGTTTACTGTTTGTTGGTGGGGTGTAAACTCTGACGAAAATGTGAAAATGGACAATATAAAAAATGTAGATATGCCGAATGGGCGTAGGCCATATTGGACTTGGTATTCGGCAACGAACCAGGCCAGGTGTCAGATGTCTCGGTGGGAGAGCATTTCGGTGACAGTGACCCCATCTCTTTGACCTGAGAGATAGGAACACACAGGATGGAAAGGTATTTAATTGGGGAAGGGGAAATTATACTGCTATCAAACAGGAGCTGAGGAGCATAAAGTGGGAACAATTATTCTTGGGGAAATGCACAACTGTAATGTGGGGATTGCTTAAGGAGCACTTGCTGCGAGTGCTGAATAGTTTTGTCCTACTGAGATGAGGAAGGAATGGTAAGGTGAAGGAGCCTTGAATGACAAGAGAAGTGGAGCTTCTAGTCAAGAGGAAGAAGGAAGCTTACCTAAGGTTGAGGAAGCCAGGATCTGACTCGGCTCGAGTGGGTTACAAGTTAGCCAGAAAGGAACTCAAAAATGGACTGAGGGGAGCTAGAAGGGGGCATGAAAAAGCCCTGGCGGGAAGGATTAGGGGAAACCCCAAGGCGTTCTACACTTATGTGAGAAATAAGAGGATGATCAGAGTGAGAGGAGAGCCGATCAGGGATAGCGGGCGGAACTTGTGCCTCGAGTCTGAGGAGATGGGGGAGGCCCTAAATGAATACTTTGCTTCAGTATTTCCCAGGGTGGAAATGGCTGTCACAAGGAGACATCATTTTAAGGTGATTGGAGGAAGGTTTTGGGGAGATGTCAGAGATAGGTTCTTTATACAGAGAGTGGTGGGTGTGTGGAATGCATTGCCAGCAGAGGTGGTTGAGTCAGACTCATTAGGGGCATTTAAGCGACTCTTAGACAGGCACATGTGCAGCAGTAAATTGAAGGAGTGTAGGTTAGGTTGATCTTAGATTAGGATAAATGGTCGGCACAACATCATGGGCTGAAGGACCCTTATTCTATGTTCTATTCCACCTCTTAACTTCAACTAAAGTGTTGAAATGTCTTTAACAGAAGCCAAGGGGTCATTAGACAATGCAATCAAAGCAGATTCTCAAGCCTTCACTGGAAAGAGATACACTAAGTGGAACAGAAATTTGTCAAAGTTTGGCTTAATAGACTGCATTACGCCACTTTCCAGTTTGACATTCCCCAGTAAGTTGATTCAACAGGTTTTGAATTTCCTCAACCTTCTGGAATTTTCTGACATGTCGCCATCAAACTTTGCTGAAGCCTGAAAATTCCAATGCATTGTACTCTTCAAAACAAATATGCACATATGACCGGAGTGAGTAACTCAAAATCCATGAAGATCAAAGTGCAGAGGTTCCTGGATGTAACTTTTGCGAGGAATATTGCTTGATATAAAGATATCAAGAGGAGGCCAGCAGTTCAAGGCCCTTCCTAAAACTGGACATTGCCTACATTTACTGAACCTTAGATTATGTTCATCCAGCTTTGGTTTAAAGACAGATGTGTCAAGAGGCTACTGAAAGAAAGACCATACACACCATACTTCATCTGCTGAACATATCTACATCGCAGTCAAATCATTACAAAAAAGGAAACATGGGGAGCTTATTGCTTTCTCCATGGTAACACTTGAGTCAACTTGCTAACTAATTAGCGCCCCTTTTTCCATTTAGTATAAATTGTTGTGATCATTTGAATTGTCATTCTTGCGTTTGTCCTGATGAGTGCACGATGAAAAGATTTGGCGCCATGTCCCTCTTGGTCACCAACAAAATGCTACCCTGGAAGAAGAAAGGCATCTAATCTTTAAATAAATTCCTTGTGCGATGGGTAACAATTTAGGATACATTTCACCAAAAATTAATCTTTAACAAGGATGGTCAGAGTGGTTTTAAAAATGGAAATATATGAGCAGTTAATTCAAGGAAGACGACCAGTATTATTCCATGTGAAACTCAAAAGGGAAAGAGCAATAATATTATTCACTGAAATCATCTCAGACAAGCATTTAGTTGAAAATGAATGGAAATATTTTCCTACAAATCCTTTTCATACAATAGAACGCCTACAGTGCAGGAGGCCATTCAGCCCATCAAGTCTGCACCCACCCTCCAAACATTTACCTGCCACTCACCTGCCCACCCTCGTATCCTAACCTGCACATCGCTGGACACTAAGGGGCAATTTAGCGTGACCAATCCACCTAATTTGCACATTTTTGGACTGAGGGAGGAAATCGGAGCAGCCGGAGGAAACCCATGCAGACACTGGGAGAAAGTGCAAACTCCACACAGAGAGTCACCCAAGGCCGGAATTGAACCCGGGACCCTGGAGGTGTGAGCCAGCTCTGGCACTGTGCCACATCTAGTTTGAAATAGATTATTTGGCAAAAAAATCATTTGGCATTCATAGGTGAAATATTTCAAGACTTTGGTTAGACAATGAAACAAACTAATTTACAATCAGACAGAGTCATTCCTTCATAGCTTGAAGGTTTAGTTCATTTCTTCACATTGCTGTCAACAGGACAAAATGTCATCTAAAACAAAACAACTATTTCAGTTAATTTCTTTACTTGTTGCATAAGTCATCTCAAAATAGAATTCGAGAGAAAAATTATACATTTTGCATGCTTTTTAAGAAGATGTCAATTGATGTGACCCCTCAAACTTAGGAAAGAGCGAGGTATTTGTAGTGCACCCGGGAGATCAGGAGGGGGGAATTGGGAGGCTCCCCTTCAGGAGGGCAGTGAAGAGTTTCAGGTACCTGGGGGTGCAGGTGGCCAGGAGTTGGGGGGCTCTTCATAAGCTTAACTTCATCACCAGACTAGTGGAACAGATGGAGGAGGAATTTAAAAGGTGGGACATGGTGCCGCTATCGCTGGCGGGCAGAGTGCAATCCGTCAAAATGACGGTTCTCCCGAGGTTCTTGTTCCTCTTCCAGTGCTTGCCCATCTTTATCCCTAGGGCCTTTTTTAAAAGGGTGACCAGCAGCATCATGGGATTTGTTTGGGCACATGGCACCCCGAGGGTGAAGAGGGTCTTCTTGGAGCGGAGTAGAGATGGGGGGGGGGAGCTGGCGTTGCCCAACCTCTCGGGGTACTACTGGGCGGCCAACGTGTCGATGGTGCGTAAGTGGGTGATGGAGGGGGAGGGGGCAGCATGGAAACGGATGGAGAGAGCGTCCTGTGGGGATACAAGCCTGGGGGCCCTGGTAACGGCGCCGTGGCCGCTCCCTCCCACGAGGTATACCACGAGTCCGGTGGTGGCGGCTACCCTCAAGATTTGGGGGAGTGGAGGCGACATAGGGGAGAAGTGGAGGGCTCGATGGAGGCTCCGTTAAGGGGGAACCATAGGTTCGTCCCGGGGAACATGGATGGGGGATTTCAGGGATGGTATAGAGCAGGCATTAGACAGCTGAGGGACCTGTTTATCGACGGAAGGTTTGCGAGCCTGGGGGAGTTGGAGGAGAAATTTGGGCTCCCTCCGGGAAACGTGTTTAGATATCTGCAGGTAAAGGCATTTGCTAGGCGGCAGGTGGAGGGATTCCCTGCGCTCCCCGCGAGGGGGGGTGAGTGACAGAGTGCTCTCGGGGGTTTGGGTCGGGGAGGGGAAGATATCCGATATCTACAAGCTTATGCAGGAGGTGGAAGAGGCGTCAGTAGAGGAGCTGAAAACGAAGTGGGAGGGGGAACTGGGGGAACAGATCGAAGACTGGACATGGGCTGATGCCCTGGAGAGGGTTAATTCTTCCTCCTCGTGTGCGCGGCTTAGCCTTATTCAATTCAAGGTGCTGCATAGGGCCCACATGACTGGGACGAGGATGAGTAGGTTCTTTGGGGGTGAAGATAGGTGTGTCAGGTGCTCGGGGAGTCCAGCGAACCATGCCCATATGTTCTGGGCATGCCCGGCATTGGAGGAGTTCTGGAAGGGGGTGGCGAGGACGGTGTCAAGGGTGGTGGGATCCAGGGTCAAGCCAGGATGGGGACTCGCGATCTTTGGGGTTGGGGTAGAGCCGGGAGTGCAGGAGGCGAAAGAGGCCGGTGTGCTGGCCTTTGCGTCCCTAGTAGCCCGGCGAAGGATTTTGCTACAATGGAAGGACGCGAGGCCCCCAAGCGTGGAGACCTGGATCAATGACATGGCGGGCTTCATTAAGCTTGAAGGTCAAAAGCTTGAAGGGGCTGTTTAGCTCACAGGAGAGGCTGTTTAGCTCACAGGGCTAATCGCTGGCTTTGACAGCAGACCAAGGCAAGCCAGCAGCACGGTTCAATTCCCGTAACAGCCTCCCCGAACAGGTGCCGGAATGTGCCGACTAGGGGCTTTTCACAGTAACTTCATTTGAAGCCTACTCGTGACAATAAGCGATTTTCATTTCAAATTCGCCCTGAGAGGATCGGTGCAAGGGTTCTTTAAACGGTGGCAACCTTTCCTCGACTTTCTGGCTCAACGATAGGGTACTGGGACAGTAGCAGCAGCAACCCGGGTGGGGGGGGGCGTTGATTATGTTTGCTTATTTTATTTAAATTCGATTTATTTAATTTTAATTTATGGTTAAGTTCTCTTGTTGGGGGGGGGGGTGGGGGGAGTGTGATACATGTGATGTTACGGTATGGGGGGAATTGTGGGTGTTATGGAGCTGTTAGTTGCATATTACTGCTTGTTGCTATACTTGTTGTTATATTTTTATATTTTCTGTAAAAAATTCCAATAAAAATTATTTAAAAAAAAAAAATTGATGTGACCCTTCCACTAAGTTGTACAACTGTTCGGGTGGGGTGGAAAAAGGGGTGTATTCTTTTAGAGCTCCACTTCAGTCTTTTCACTTTAGAAAATGAGCTAAATGCCTGGTCAGAGGCAGAGGGGATGGTCAAATTAATAGATTCAATATGTCACCTGCTGGGGACTAAATGTACTTTTCTTTTTAAAGTGAGATTAATATGTGCACAGCTTCATCACAAGAGATATGAGGATGCAATCTGAGCAAATTGGAACAGAGTCCTGTGACAAGCCTGTTTAGCCGGGTATTTCCCGGTGCTCACACACCGAAACACCATGCAATCAGTCGGCACTCTGTTTCAATTCGGGGCCTCAGCACTTCGCCAAGGCCACGCTTAGTCCTGTTTGCTGCACTGAGGTGCTCCGCTTGCTGGAACTCAGTGCAGGAAGCGATGGGGGTGCCATTTTTTAATGGTGTCCCAATCTTTCAAAGCCCCCATCCACGACTTCCGGTAGCGGCAATGACCAGCTGAGCCACACGTTCGGAGGCTCCCGAAAAAAAACGGACTTCGGGGCTTTTTTAATGGCCCCCAACGGAGCTTAAGAGGCAAATCCCGACGGGGGAAGAGGCCAGGAGTCGCACCAGACGTCCCATGGTGCAGACCAGGAGCGGAGCAGGGAGAGAATCGGGAGGAAAAACTCTTGAAAAAAATCGGGACCCGAAGGACAAAATGGCGGCCGGCGAAAGTTTTGAAGAACTGAAGAAGTGGGTCCAGGAGCAGCAGACGACTCTGCTGCGCTGCTTCCAGGATCTGAAAGTGGAGCTGCTGGAGTCCATCAAGGTAACCAACAGGGAACTGATGGAGACCCAGACGGCCCAGGGGGCTGCGATCCGGGAGCTGCAGCAGCAGGCCGCCGAAAGGGAGGACGAGGTCGTGGCCGTGGTGGGGAAGGTGGAGGTGCACGAGGCGCTCCATAAAAGATGGCAGGAGCGGTTCGAGGAGTTGGACAACCGGTCGAGGAGGAAGAATTTACGGATCCTGGGCCTCACGGAGGGGTCGGACCTAGCGGCCTATGTGGTGATGATGCTGAACACGCTGATGGGGGCTGGGTCCTTCCAGGGGCCCCTGGAGTTGGAGGAGGCCCACAGAATTCTGGCTAGGAGGCCCAAGCCGAAAGAGCCACCGCGGGCGGTGTTATTGAGGTTCCACTGGTTCGTGGATCGTGAGTGTGTGCTCCGGTGGGCCAAGAAGGAGCGGAGCAGCAAATGGGAGAACACGAAGGTGCGGATCTTCCAGGACTGGAGTGCGGAGGTGGCGAGGCGGAGGGCCGGGTTTAACCGGACGAAGGCGGTGCTCCACAGACGGAAGGTGAAGTTTGGAATGCTGCAGCCGGCGCATCTGTGGGTCACCTACAAGGATCGGCACCACTATTTTGAGTCCCCGGAGGAGGCGTGGACCTTCGTGCAAGCCGAGAAACTGGACACAAACTGAGAGTCCCCCGGATGGGGGATGCTATAGAATACTGTATTTATTTATACTGTATGTGTATTTGCGGGGTTTAGGGTATGATGTGGGGTGGCCGTAGGGTGGGTGGGGTGATGCCGTACGGGTGTTTTCTTTATGGGTTTTCTAGCAGGAGTTGGGTGGACGGGTTTGGACTGAGGGGTAAACGGGGTGTTTGGGGAGCTGGTGGGGGGGACTGACAATGGGAGTGGCCCTGGAGGAGGCGGGGCCCGGCAGGGCGAAAGCGCGGGCTTTCTACGGGGTCCCCGCGCTGGGAGAGGGAGGGGGCGGGGTTTTCTTTTCACGCGCAGGAGCGGGGGAGGGTGGACTGGTTGATGGGCACTATGGAGGAGGGGCAGTCCCACGTTGGGAGGAGCCGAAAGTAGGGTGGGAGCCGCCGGGGTCAGCAGAAGATAGCTGGCTCACGGGAGTGCTGTAGAGGGGGGGGGGGGGGGGGGGGGGGCGCGGCTAGGAGGGGTCCTAGCCTGGGAGGGGAGGGGGGAGGGGGGGGGGGTTACCGGGTTGCTGCTGAAACGGTCAGGAAGGAGCTGGAGGACGCAGGGGGTGCTGGAGGGGGGGGGGAGGTGCCGCCGTGGGAAACTGACAGAGCGTGGGACGCTGGCCAGGGGTGGGCAAGGGATGGGGTATGGCTGGGGCAGGGAGCCCTCGGATCCGGCTGATAACCTGTAACGTGAGGGGGCTGAATGGGCCGGTCAAAAGGGCCCGAGTAGTTGCGCACCTGAAGGGACTGTAGGCGGATGTGGCCATGCTCCAGGAGACACACCTGAGAGTGGTGGACCAGGTCCGGCTGAGAAAGGGGTGGGTGGGCCAAGTATTCCACTCAGGACTGGATGAGAAGAGTAGGGGGGTGGCGATCCTGGTGGGGAAGAAGGTGTCGTTTGAGGCGTTGAAGGTGGTGGCTGACAGTGGGTGGAGGTACGTGATGGTGAGTGGCAAGCTGCAGGGGGAGCGGGTAGTGTTGGTGAATGTTTATGCCCCAAATTGGGACGATGCGGGGTTCGTGCGGCGTATGTTGGGCCGCATTCCGGACCTGGAGGCGGGGGGCCTGATCATGGGGGGAAGAGTTTAACACTGTGCTGGATCCCCCATTGGATCGATCCAAGTCCGGGACGGGTAGGAGGTCGGCGGCGGCTAAGGTGCTGAGGGGATTTATGGACCAGATTGGGGGGGTGGACCCTTGGAGGTTTGCGAGGCCAAGGGCCAGGGAATACTCGTTTTTCTCCCATGTACATAAGGCCTACTCGAGGATTGACTTTTTTGTCCTGAGCAGGGGGCTGGTGTCGAGGGTGGAGGAAGTGGAATACTCCGCCATTGCCATTTCGGATCATGCCCCGCACTGGGTGGACCTCGGACTGGGGGAAGAGAGGGACCAACGTCCGCTCTGGCGCATGGAGGTGGGGCTGCTGGCAGATGAGGAGGTGGCCGGGAGGGTCCGGGGGTGTATTGAGAGATACCTCGAGGCCAATGATAACGGGGAGGTTCGGGTGGGGACGGTCTGGGAGGCATTGAAGGCGGTGATGAGGGGGGAATTGATCTCCATCCGAACCCATAGGGAGAAGGGGAGCAGAGGGAGAGGGAGAGACTGATAGAGGAGATGGTGCAGGTGGATAGGAGATATGCGGAGGCCCCAGAGGAGGGATTGCTGGGGGAGAGGCGTAGCCTTCAGGCCAGATTTGACCTACTGACGACCAGAAAGGCGGAAGCCCAGTGGAGGAAAGCACAGGGGGCGGTGTATGAACGCGGGGAGAAGGCGAGCAGGATGCTGGCGCACCAGCTCCGGAAGCGAGACGCGGCCAGGGAGATTGGGGGAGTGAGGGATAGCGCCGGGAAGGTGGTGCGGAGGGGGGTAGAGGTCAATGGGGTCTTCAGGGACTTTTATGGGGAACTGTACCGGTCTGAGCCCCCGGTGGAGGAGGGTGGAATGGGGCGCTTCCTGGACAGGTTGCGTTTCCCGAGGGTGGAAGAGGAGCGGGTGGAGGGACTAGGGGCGCCGATCGAGTTGGAGGAAGTTGTCAAAAGGATAGGGAGCATGCAGTCGGGGAAGGCGCCGGGGCCGGACGGGTTTCCGGCGGAATTCTATAAAAAGTATTTGGACCTGTTGGGCCCCCTGTAGGTCTGAACCTTTAACGAGGCATGGGAGGGGGGGGGGGGGGGGGGGGGGGCTTTGCCCCCAACTATGTCGCGGGCGCTGATTTCCTTGATCCTGAAGCGGGACAAGGATCCTCTGCAGTGTGGATCATATAGGCTGATTTTGTTGCTGAACACCGATGCTAAGCTGCTGGCAAAGATCCTGGCCACTAGAATAGAGGATTGTGTGCCGGGGGTCATACATGAGGACCAGACGGGGTTTGTGAAGGGAAGGCAGCTGAACACAAATGTGCGAAGACTCCTCAATGTCATTATGATGCCGGCGGTGGAAGGGGAGGCGGAGATAGTGGTGGCGTTGGACGCGGAGAAGGCCTTCGATAGGGTGGAGTGGGAGTACTTGTGGGAGGTGTTGGAGAGGTTTGGGTTTGGGGAGGGGTTTATTCGGTGGGTGAGGCTGCTCTACGAGGCCCCGATGGCAAGTGTAGCCACGAATAGGAGGAGGTCGGAGTACTTTCGGCTGCATCGGGGGACGAGACAGGGGTGCCCCCTGTCCCCCTTGCTCTTCGCGTTGGCAATTGAGCCCCTGGCCACGGCATTGAGGGAGTCAGGGAACTGGAGGGGCATGGTGCGGGGGGGGGGGGGGGGGGGGGGGGGAGGGAGCATCGAGTGTCACTGTACGCAGACGACCTGCTGCTGTATGTGGCGGACCCGGTGGGGGGGATGCCGGAGGTGATGAGGATCCTTGGGGAATTCGGGGGTTTCTCGGGGTATAAGCTGAACCTGGGCAAGAGCGAGGTGTTTGTGGGGCATCCGGGGGATCAAGAGGAGGGGATTGGTAGGCTCCCACTGAAGCAGGCAGGGAAGAGCTTCAGGTACCTAGGAGTCCAGGTGGCTGAGAGCTGGGGGGGCCCTGCACAAGCTCAACCTCACAAGGTTGGTGGAGCAGATGGAGGAGGAGTTTAAGAGGTGGGATATGTTACCGCTGTCACTGGCGGGGAGGGTGCAGTCCGTCAAGATGACGGTGCTCCCGAGGTTTTTGTTCTTGTTCCAGTGCCTCCCCATCTTTATCCCAAAGACCTTTTTCAGGAGGGTCAACAGCAGTATCACGGGATTTGTGTGGGCGCATGGGACTCCAAGGGTTCGAAAAGTGTTCCTGGAACGAGGCAGGGATAGGGGGGGGCTGGCATTGCCCAACCTCTGTGGGTACTACTGGGCGGCCAGCGCAGCGATGGTGCGTAAGTGGGTAATGGGCGAGGAGGGGGCAGCGTGGAAGAGGATGGAGGCGGCATCTTGTGTGGGCACGAGCCTGGAAGCGCTAGTAACGGCGCCGTTGCCGCTCCCTCCAACGAGGTATACCACGAGCCCGGTGGTGGCGGCTACCCTCAAAATTTGGGGGCAATGGAGACGGCACAGAGGAGAAATGGGGGGGCTCGATGGAGGCCCCGATACGGGGGAACCATCGGTTCGTCCCAGGGAGCATTGATGGCGGATTCCGGGGCTGGCACAAGGCAGGGGTTAGGAGGTTGAGGGACCTGTTTGTGGAGGGGAGGTTCGCGAGCTTGGGGAAGTTTGGGCTCCCCCCGGGGAACATGATTAGGTACATCCAGGTGAGGGCGTTTGCCAGGCAGCAGGTGGAGGGGTTCCCCTTGCTGCCTCCACGGGGGGTGCGGGATAGGGTGCTCTTGGGGGTGTGGGTCGGAGGAGGGAGGATCTCGGACATATACCGGGTGATGCAGGAGGTAGACGAGGCCTCGGTGGAGGAACTGAAGGGTAAATGGGAAGAGGAGCTGGGTGAGGAGATTGAGGAGGGGTCATGGGCGGATGTCCTGGAGAGAGTGAATTCCTCCTCTTCCTGTGCGAGGCTTAGCCTCATACAGTTCAAGGTGCTACATAGGGCTCACATGACCGGGACGAGGATGAGTAGGTTTTTCGGGGGCGAGGACAGTTGTGCTAGGTGCTCGGGGAGCCCAGCAAACCACGCCCATATGTTTTGGGCGTGCCCAGCGTTGGGGGAGTTTTGGAAGGGGGTAGCAAAGACAGTGTCGAGGGTGGTGGGATCCAGGGTCGAGCCAGGCTGGGGACTCGCAATTTTTGGGGTGGCAGTGGAGCCGGGAGTGCAGGAGGCGATAGAGGCCGGGGTCCTGGCCTTTGCGTCCCTAGTAGCCCGGTGGAGGCTCTTGCTCCAGTGGAAGGATGCGAGGCCCCCAAGCGTGGAGGCCTGGATCTCGGATATGGCAGGGTTCATTAAATTGGAGACGGTGAAATTTGCCCTGAGGGGATCAGTACAAGGGTTTTTCAGGCGGTGGCAGCCCTTTCTGGACTTCCTGGCGGAACGGTAGGGAAATAGGCCGACAGCAGCAGCATCAACATCTTTACATAATCCATAATTGCAGTACAGGAGCAAACACTGTTAAAAAATTAAAAGATACTCAAAAAAAATCAAAGTTACTTTATAAAAATGTATGACATGCAGATCTAGACTGAGGCGCCTGTCAAGAAGTCACAGCTCTATTTTTTAAAAATCTGATTTTTAAAACAAATCTTCACCTGAAATTCCAGAATCTGAAATGAGACAGCACAAACAGCTTTGAAATATAAGGCCACCTTCCAAGGTGAAGTTGAGAAAAGCAAACAACATCACTACTCAATCCCCACCTCTTTCCCCCATCCCACCCAAGGAAGTGTGAATGGAGAGATATCAAAAGCCAACACTAAGGAAGATATTAAAAATACAAAGTACTGGACTTTAACTGTAATCCTATTAAGACAATGGAGAACTATGAGCTAGCCAGAATATACAACCCACAAACACTCAAAAACTCTATGGTGAATGAAAGAACCTGGGATGGCAGGACTGATTCCTGGGATGGCAGGACTGATTCCTGGGATGGCAGGACTGATTCCTGGGATGGCAGGACTGATTCCTGGAATGGCAGGACTGATTCCTGGAATGGCAGGACTGATTCCTGGGATGGCACGACTGACCCATAATGACAGATTGAGACAGGATTATATTCGCTGGAGTTCAGAAGAATGAGGGGGAATCTCAAAGAAACCTATAAAATTCTAAAGGGACGAGGTGGGTAGATGCAAGGATGGGGGAATCCAGCACCAAGTGTCACAGTCTGAGGATATGGGGTGGGCCATTTAGGAGACATTTCTTCACTCGGAGAGTGGTCAGCCTGTGAAATTTTATATCTCAGAAAGCAATTGAGGCCAGAACATTGTAGGTTTTCAAGAAGGAGTTACATATAGATGTTGCAGCAAAAGGGATCAAATAATGTTTTGGGGGGGGGGGGGAAGAGATGGAAAGAGTTGGATGATCAGCCATAATGAATGAGGGAGCAGACTCGAAGGGCCAAATGGCCTCCTCCTGCTCCTATACTCTGCGTTTCTTACTGGTGTGAAACGTTACTACGATGAAGCATCAAAATATGATTACTTGTTCTACGCTAATAACTACGGCTGATAATCAAATTTCTTTGGAATATACATCTATTTTTTTTTAAATTTAGAGTACCCAATTATTTTTTCCAATTAAGGGGCAAATTTTTTATTTTATTTTTTTTATAGAGTGGCCAATCTACCTACCCTGCACATCTTTGGGTTGTGGGGGTGAAACCCACGCAGACACTGGGAGAATGTGCAAACTCCACACGGACAGTGACCCAGGGCCGGGATTCGAACCCAGGTCCTCAGCGCCGGAGACAGCAATGCCACCATGTTGCCCGGAATATATATCTATATCAGCACTTTAAGAATTAGGTTTTATCAAGCTATAAGAGACACCATCAGAGAGATTTTGGAAAAAGCCTTCAGCAGGGGAACCGGCTGAAGAGATAAAAGCAAATTACTGCGGATGCCGGAATCTGAAACGAAAGGGAAAATGCTGGAAAATCTCTGCAAGTCTGGCAGCATCTGTAGGGAGAGAAAGGAGCTAACGTTTCGAGTCCGATGATTCTTTGTCAAAGCTTTGACAAACAGTCATCGGACTCGAAACGTTAGCTCTTTTCTCTCCCTACAGATGCTGCCAGACAGGCTGAAGAGATATCTCTTTCTCTCTCTCACTGCGAGTAAGCGCAACGCCTCGTTCAAGAAATCAGAGTACCCACAGTCTCCAATGAAGATCTTGTAGAATTGCAACATTATCGACATATACAACGAAGCAGATAACTTAAATCGGTCGCAATGTTTAACACACTACGCCTCAATGACGAGCAAATGACTTCTAATTGTATATTCTTTTAACTTTTATCTGGAACGTAAGTTTCCTTATTTCATGTGTGCCTGTGGTGTGTGTGTATATATGTACATAGTGTGCGCGCAGAGTGTAGCCATTTCCACACCCCTCCTGCTGCATCAGAGTAGCCATTTCCACACCCCTCCTGCTGCATCAGAGTAGCCATTTCCACACCCCTCCTGCTGCATCAGAGTAGCCATTTCCACACCCCTCCTGCTGCATCAGAGTAGCCATTTCCACACCCCTCCTGCTGCATCAGTGTAACCATTTACCATACCAACCATCCTCATGGACTCTGACTATTGAGGCATGTTACAACAAAGTTTATTTTGAGTATTATTATGACCATTTTGAGATATCAATAATGGTAGCCGTTAGTAATCAGATGCAGTTGTGTTGTCTTCTGTTAAGAACTGTGAATTCTATCGTGCATTTTTACTAGTTCAAAACACAATTAAATCTATATTGATATGAGGATATGTTGAACTATGCGTTATATTGATCAATATGGCTACTTAACTGTGGTAGGAAACGTTTTGCAAAGATACTGGCAACTTGTCTGCACAGTGATTCAGAACATAGCCCATTTTGATGAAATACATCAATGGCAAATACTCATACGTTAAACAGATAATTTAAATGAATCTACCTTGGCACTCTTCTGGCATGATGAGAAGATATTCAACAGAATCAAGCTGACAGTTATGTTGGAGGCCATGAGATGTGGTGAGACGTCTGTTGAGTAATTGTTCATGTTGCCCTCAAATCAGTTGCCATCATTAGAGTGGGTTTCCTTCCTCTTGAAAGGTTTCAGCAGCGGTGCCCATTAGCCCCATTACTTTTTGCTACATTAAATCAACTCCTGTCTGTTTGCATTGAGGTCACAGACAATTGGTGGGAATGGGGAGAAACTGTCTGGAGGGCCAAGAACACAAGATAAAGCTTGTAGGACAACACCCTGGAAATTTCCCAAGATGGAGTTTCAATTTCAAGGTGTTCACCCAAGATGACGTTAGCTAAATTTGAAGCTGGGAAACCGAAACTAATTAAAACCATGAAGCTGTTTATTTAAAAGGAACATTCCTTAACAGTGATAAGAGGGCGAACATTAAGTACTCACTCAGGAGAAGCTCATTAGTGGGACATAAATATGTCATGCCCTATCTGGATCCTGTGTAGGACCCTTTGTTAGAGTAAGATTGAAAAGTTAGGGGAGTAAAAATGGAACTTGGCAGCCTAGCTATCCGTGCCTCATTAACTTTGACATCTTCCAGGACATTCATATGTAACGGTTAGCAGTGGTCGACAACAAAAGAGGTAAGCCCTTTAGTTACATGTGCCAACCAGGTTGGTTAATTGCATTGAAAAGAGGGTTTTCCAGGGATTTAAGGTATACAAGAGATCTCCTCTCAGCAGATTTTCTTTGCTTTCATTGCATTCTCTTATGGGCTGGTTTAGCACAGGGGTAAAGAGCTGGCTTTTAAAGCAGACCAAGACAGGCCAGCAGCACTGTTCAATTCCCGTACCAGCATCCCCGAACAGGCGCTGGTATGTGGCAACTAGGGGCTTTTCACAGTAACTTCATTTGAAGCCTACTTGTGACAATAAGCGATTTTCATTTCATTCTTGAGTTTGGTAAAGATTTGTCTCATTCATTTTTTTTTTTTTAAATCATTTTTATTGAGAAATTTTGATTTTATACAACATTGACGCACCTTAGTAAAATACCGAAAATAACAATAATATTAACAATCATATACATTCGCCCCATCCCCATGAACAACCCAGCATTTTAACAACAACGCATATTAACACACTATAATGTTACAGAATAAACACTACAATAATGCACCCCCCCCCCCCCCCCCCCCCCCCCCTCCGGGTTGCTGCTGCTATTGACCCAGTTACCTATCTCTGAGCCAGGAAGTCCAAAAAAGGCTGCCATCGTTTATAGACATGATGTGGAGATGCCGGCGTTGGACTGGGGTGAGCATCCACTTTGAGCCGGCAGTTTGCGGTGTCAATGGTAGCCATGATGTGGAGATGCCGGCGTTGGACGGTATATAGACAACCCTTGTATATACAAGGGTTTATAGAACCCTTGTATTGATCCTCTCAGGGCAAATTTGACCTTTTCCAATTTTATAAATCCCGCCATGTCACTGATCCAGGTCTCCACACTTGGGGGCCTTGCATCCTTCCATTGTAACAGAATCCTTCGACGGGCTACTAGGGACGCAAAGGCCAGGACACCGGCCTCTTTCGCCTCCTGCACTCCCGGCTCTACCGCAACTCCAAAAATCGCGAGTCCCCACCCTGGTTTGACCCTGGATCCAACCACCCTCGACACCGTCCCCGCCACCCCCTTCCAGAATTCTTCCAGTGCTGGGCATGCCCAGAACATATGGGCGTGGTTTGCAGGACTCCCCGAACATCTGGTGCACCTGTCCTCACCCCCGAAGAACCTACTCATCCTAGTCCCGGACATGTGGGCCCGGTGCAGCACCTTAAATTGGATGAGACTAAGCCTCGCACATGAGGAGGAAGAGTTGACTCTGTCCAAGGCATCCGCCCAAGTCCCGTCCTCTATCTGCTCCCCGAGTTCCTCCTCCCATTTAGCCTTCAGCTCCTCCACTGACGACTCCTCCACCTCCTGCATTACCTTATAGATGTCAGACACCTTCCCCTCTCCTACCCACACCCCCGAAAGCACTCTGTCCATCGCCCCCTGCGAGGGCAGCAAAGGGAACCCCTCTACCTGTCGCCTAGCAAACGCCTTTACCTGCAGGTATCTGAACATGTTCCCCTGGGGAAGGCCAAATTTATCTTCCAGTTCCCCCAGGCCCGCAAACCTCCCGCCAATAAACAGGTCCCTCAATTTGCTGATGCCCGCCCTTTGCCACCCTCTGAATCCCCCATCCGTGTTCCCCGGGATGAACCGATGGTTGCCACCCAGTGGAGCCTCCATCGAGCCCCCTGTTTCCCCCCGATGCCGTCTCCATTGTTCCCAGATTCTTAGGGTCGCCGCCACCACCGGGCTCGTGGTAAACCTCTTAGGGGAGAGCGGCAACGGTGCCGTTACCATGGCACCCAGGCTCGTACCTCTACATGACGCCATCTCCATTCTTTTCCACGCCGCCCCTCCCCCCTCCATCACCCATTTACGCACCATTGACACATTGGCTGCCCAATAGTACCCCAGAAGGTTGGGCAGTGCCAGCCCACCTCCATCCCTTCCTCGCTCCAGGAACACCCTCCTCACTCTTGGAGTCCCATGTGCCCACACAAAACTCAGAATACTGCTAGTCACTCTCCTAAAGAAGGCCCTGGGGATAAATATGGGCAGGCACTGAAAAAGGAACAAGAACCTCGGAAGCACTGTCATTTTGACGGACTGCACCCTCCCCACCAACGACAATGGCAGCATGTCCCACCTCCTGAACTCCTCCTCCATCTGATCTACCAGCCTGGTAAAGTTATGCTTGTGGAGAGTCCCCCAGTCCCTGGCCACTTGCACCTCCAGGTACCTAAAGCTCTCCCCTGCCCGCCTAAGCGGGAGCCTACCAATTCCTTCCTCCTGGTCTCCAGGGTGCACCACAAACACCTCGCTCTTGCCTAAGTTTAATTTATAACCTGAGAAGGTCCCAAACTCGGCTAGTAACTCCATCACTCCCGGCATCCCTCCCACCGGGTCCGCCACATACAGTAACAGGTCGTCGGCATACAACGACACCCTATGTTCCTCTCCACCTCGCACCAAGCCTCTCCACCTCTCTGAATCTCTCAATGCCATCGCCAGCGGCTCGATTGCCAGTGCAAACAACAAGGGGGACAAGGGGCAACCCTGCCTGGTCCCTCGGTAAAGCCGGAAGTACTCCGACCTCCTCCTAGATTTGTCTCATTCATGACGGCATGTCAGAAAAGGAGTCATACAGCACTCTTCCAACCTTCAGCCTGTAACTTCAACAACCATATGTTACAAATTTAGATGGGCAATAGATACATTCTCGCTTTCTGTCGTAGCACTCGCGCATCTGAGTGCTCTTACTTTAATGAGATTTGACACATGCTGTTAAAGAATACTTGTATAATAACGGGAGGTGTAACAATAAAACTGCTCATGTTTATTGACTAACTATTCATGTTTTTCACACATGCACTTCTTCAATCTTTCTGGACAGACTAAGTTAACACCAGATGAGAGAAGAGTTGGTATCAAGCTTTATTATTCCACAGGAAGGTGAAAACATGCAAAGCAATATGCCCAGTCAGTAGAACGTATTTTGGCTTAATGATACAACATAAAAGTTACACCAGACATTCCTACATCAGTGGATTATCTCACTCGACTTAAAACAGGCTGTCTCCTTTGCATCCTGCCCTAAAACCAGGGTATAACATCCACTGCTTGAAATTTTCTGCCATTTATTCTTTTCATAGCGCTTAACTGCCTCACTGCCATTTTACTGTCTATTTTAAAAACCTTATTCAGTCAAAATGCTCTTGTATGCCCCCTTTTACAGACCATAAAAAAGGAGATAAAAAAGGATTTTCCCACTTAATGGTGAGGTATTTTTCTAACTATCCAGTTAAGCTACCAAATCTATTGTTTTGATTGTAGAAGAAACAACTGCAATTCAACATACTGACTGCCTTACATCGACATGGTCTAGTGATGGCCCAGTTTGATACAGGTAAAAGCGTAAAATTAAGAGTAACTCCTTTTCAAAATCCGTTCTGTAGAAAAAGTCAGTCAAAACTTTCCAGGTGGGACCACAGACTGACTAAATGACAGGAAATCTTATTGTGGTGGTGAATCCAGAAGAATATACATACTCTTTCATTCTCCCATCATTCCCATCCTTGCGGTTTTCCATCATTCTCGCATCTCCCTCCACATTTCTGCTTGCTACAAGATTCTAATTCATGTTTTCATCGTTTTGATGTGCCAATTCTCTCCACTTGCAGCTTCCTTCCTCCGCCATTCATTTGATGATTTGTGGTTCCTGTCCTTACATGCTTAAAACCCTACTTTATAGTTGCATTGGAGTTTTCATGCCTCTACTAATTAAATACCTTCAAATGCTTCTGTTAGTGCACCCTGCTCTGGTTTTATGACCATGTTACACATGTCTGTAAGTAACCTTTAAGACTTTTATACTGGTCTTGCATTAGATGAACAAAAATTTCAGCAAACACAAAACCATAGGTCTGATGAAAAGTCACACACTTGGAACATTAACTCTGTTTCTCTGCACCTGTCTGACCTGCATTTCCAGCATTTTGATTTTATTTCAGATTTCCAGTATCTGCAATATTTTGCTTTTCGCATACTTTCTTCTTCTGTTCATTCCTCATGTACTGTTTCCTTGAAGGCAATGTTCTGCAGAGCTGACTCCACTAACCCTTTCAAGACCTATTCTTTTCTATACGTTTGGTATTAGGGGCCATAAAGGGAAGACAGGCACTCATTAATCCAATGGGCAATTCAGAAAAAACTGATTTACCCAGAAAGTGGAACTTGATAGACACTGGTGTAGTCGAGACAACTAGCATATATCCACCCATTCGAGAGTAAGATAGAAAAGTGCGCGAGGGAGAAAGGAATAGAGGGATATGCTGACAGGGTTAGAGACAGCTGGGTGGGAGAAGGCTCTTGCGGAGCATTAACATCGGCATTTGAAGCCTGTTTCCTGCTACAAATACCAAAGTAAAAGTGGAAGTTCTCATTAGTTCAATGACTTCTGATTGATGCAGTCTTTTTTTTATATTGGCCCAGGAGATGTGGGTGTCGCCGGCTGGGCCAGCATTTGTTACCCATCCCCAATTGCCCGAGTCAACCACATTTCTGTGGATCTTATATTTCATGTAGTCCAGACCAGATAAGGATGGCAGATTATTAACATTAGTGAACCAGATTGGGCTTTTATGACGATCGACAATGGTTTCATGGTCATCATTAGACTTTTAATTCCAGATTTTCACTGAATTCAAATTTCACATTCTGCCGTGGTCTGATTTGAACCAAGAGCATTATCCCCAGTCTCTGGATTATTAGTCCAGTGACATGACCACAGCACCACTGCCTCCCCTAAAGGCTGGGAGATGTCAGCTGCACACCCTGCAGAGAAGCATGGAATCACCGACAATTGCAGCATTTCCTTGTTTCACTTCACAAGTGAGGACACCAAAGTTTGCTGTCAGTTTTAGAGGATTAATGACGGCAAACACCAACAGTTTTGTCATCATTACTACTGCAAAATTTGGGTAATTTAAATGGAAATTCCATAATGGTACAGTAAGGATAAGTGCTATGGTACCCGACCCAAATTTATATGAGAAAACTGGACGAGACGCCAACAATCTTTATATTTGTGAACTGTTAAGAAAGGTTACTTTTCTCCAGGAGTGATTGCACTGACAACTAGGGTTCTTTTATATTAAAACAAACTTGATTACTAACACAGAATTTTCCCTCTTAATATCAAAGGCAAATCAACTTTTCAATTAAGTTAACAGCTAAAAGAAATAAAGGTCTTTGAGTTTACTTCTAAAATTTCACTCTTCTCCGCAATTCTCTTCATCCATCTAACACGATTATCAGAAAAACACAGAAATGTTACAGTGCAGGACACCGCCATTCGGCCCATCATGCCTGCAACTACAATTCACTTAGTGCTACTGTCCCACCTTCTTCCTGTAAACCGGCACATTCTTCCTTTTTAAAAAAAAATGTCTATTTATTCGGATTTTCCACGTTTCACAGGAAAAACCGCCTCGAACAAACAAAAGCATAAAGCGCAGAAAGATAGCTATAGGTATCAACGTACAACAGGTAGGGCACAAAAAGAGATGTGCACAAGAATAAAACAAAGATTGAAAGGTGAGCAGAGCTCACAAAATCACAGCCCCTTCCGCACTTCCATTGTGTGATTTTCTTTTTGGATAACTGTCTTTTTGAATGCTTCAATTGTTATATTCAACTATGTTTTAAAAAACTATACATGCATTGGGGTGATGGCATTAGCAAAACCAGGTGTATATTACAATTTGACCCAGGTAACAGCAAGTGAGCAAGTAAGTAAGTTTGACTTGATTAATATTTCAAATGCAATGACTTCACATACTGGAAAATAATCTAGAAAGCCTCTGATCTTGATCTAAAGGTCCACTGTATTATCATCTACTGGACTTAGTCCACATCTTTCGACAAACTGAGAGGCTGAAACGTTACAGCGCGTGCTTTCGACAGGGATGGGATTGGTCAAAGACAAAAAAAAAGTCCAATGGTTAATGGCTAAAGAAAACAGATCCAAAATCTTTTGTGACAAGAAATCATGTAATTATAGCACTTTTTATGATCTGTAGTGAATGCAAATGCCTCTAAGCCACTTCAAATAGGTGAAATTATTAGAATTCAAGTGGTTGGAAACATTAGTTTTCCCTTTGCTTGCCTCTAACAATCAAGACTATGGACCAATGCATTTGTTTCAAATCACCAAAGTGACCCCAGTATTTCAGCATTCAAAGCAGTTATTGCATTTAATACAGGATGAATGAAGTCCATACTGACGTACGATCACAACTGTGCTAGATCATGTACATGCAAAATGAAGCAAAGGACAATGAGTGTTTCACAAACTATTTTCTAACTTCATGCTCTTTTAACTCACCACCATCTTCTCGAGGATAATTAGTGATGGACAACAAATGCTGGGCTTGTCAGCCATACCCACTCCCCATGAACAAATATATAAAATTAATATGACCCCAGGTGCCAGCAAAAACAAACAGCAATAAAACATCATAGTAACATTCAACAGATAATTATTAAAGCTCATGTATTGTAGATCTACATACAATGCATCTTTCAAATATAAAAATGTGCTTTTAAAGTATGTTAAAAATGCTATTTTACATTCATGTAAATTTCAGCCAAGCTCTCCATGCTCCCTGCTAGGAAAATTCAGTATCGCCGCTCACCCTCCCCACCCACATTACACGCATTATAATCAGCCTCTCTTCCCCCTACCACAAATACGCCCATCTTCTCAAAGGCCCCCCCCCCCCCCCCCCCCCCCCCCCCCACCCCACCAACTCACTCACTCACTCAGTAGCCTGGGCTTTCCAATAGCCTGAACGGTAACACCAAGCTGCTCTGGGCCTCACAAGCCCCTTCATGTCCAGGCCACCGTGACTGAAAACTGGCGCCGAGGTTCACTATAATCAGCCAACGACTCGGGCTTCGCTGCACCCTCTTGGGTAGTTAGTTGCACTGTGTCATGCATGTCGATTAATAAGTCCGTATTACCCTGCTTCACAAGAACTTTTGTTTGGACTTGATTCAATGAAGAATTCAAACAAGAAAGTATCAGTCTGAATTAGCAGCAGGGTCAAGTTGTCAAATTAACTTTAGAATACTGATTAATCTAAACAATGTTGTTCTGAGTCTATTTCCTCGAAGTACCTTGGTTAATGAATAACATCCCCACAATAACTGTAAGTTTGATTCGCAATATATTCATGTTGCATGGTTTAAGAAAAATCCTTATGTCCTGAGTTTTTTTTCCCCTATTTTGCAATAGACAGGGTGCGATTCAACGACAGTGTTTCGCCCGCCGTGGATCTGAGCGTGCCGGGTAAATAGTATGCCTGCTCCTGATGCTGAGTTCCAGATCTGGCCCAAAATGGCCAGCATATCATTGACCCTCATTTGTATTCATTTCCTTCTCATTAGCAAGATTGAAATCAAATGTAGTGGCCTCCTGGGAATTACCCAACTCCCCAGTGAAAAAATCTCGCTGGAGTCATTTAGTACTCCTTTTCAAAAACAGGAACCTGCCACTTTTTCTGGCATGCAGCTCAAGGGCACCAGAGCTGCTGTCCCAGTGCTCAGAGGGGAGGGGAGGGGGAGAGGAGCGTTCCAGGACAGGGATCACCCTGGATTGGGGGGGGGGGGGGGAGGCTTTGTGCTTATGAGGCTTTCAGGCCATCTATTAATATTGTTGAGACCTGTGACAGGGGCAACCCACAGCTGCTGCCTGTCTGTCCTGCCAAACTCTCCCAGGACAGAGCCGTGCTCTTGGTTCTCTGCTGAAAGTTACTTTAACTCCCTTTGATTGTGAGCAGTCTCTAGCTTCTCAGCTGAAGGCTATTGCAAATGAGGAATTGGCCTTGTAGTTGCGAGGACACTTCACACTCAACTTTCAAATGGCTTCTCCAGGGCATACGTGCCATGTCTCAGAGGATGATTAGTGCATTGCATTTCAATCAAACTTTGAAGCCTGAACACTGTGCTTGAACTCTCTGACCATCAGCATAAAGGCAGCTGCCAACAATCAAATACTGAAGAGCTGGGCTTCAGCATTGGGCATCTTCTCGCGACCAAAGGATAAGTGTGTGGATCAAGGGAAGCAACCGAGCACAGTCTCTCTACTATTCCTGCCAGGGGTCTGGGGGCTCCTGATGTGGCCAGGAGTGATTGTGCAGAGCAATGTTCGTCAGCACAACTGACTCACTGAATGGCAGTGAGAGAAGGGGGACTTGCAAGTGTGGGGGGGACCCTAACTGATTATCAGTCTCCTTACAGATACCAACACCGTTGGTGTTGTCGATCCCACAGCGGCTGCCCTCACGTCGCTTGTGGCAGCCCAGATGCCTAGGAGCCAGAGAAGGGAAAGACAACAATGCAGCGTGAAGAAGGCACCCCACGTGCAGGGGGCTGCCGCACATCCTGAAGACCCGGCTAACCATCAGGCCAAGGAGGGATCCAGAGGGGGAGGCCAGTGATGACCCAAGGTGTACAGGCGTCATTGGTCTTTCGATGAGGTGATGGACAGCATGTGTAGCAGGAGACTTCATCTCAACAAAGAGACAATGAGGCAACTGTGCCATGTCCTCGTGGACTTGGCACCCAGTGGAGGAGGATGACACCTGTTCCCAGAGGTCGTGAAGGTCACCACAGCCCTCAACATTTATGCAACAGTCGCATTCCAGGGTTCGATCGAGGAACTGTGTGACATCTCATAAGCTACAGCCCATAGGTGCATCCATAAGATCACAGATGCCCTGTATGCCTGGGCATCATCAACTTTGATCTGGACCACGCCCACCAAGATGCCCGGGTTGCAGGATTCTCTGCCATCACCGGGATGCCTGAGGTCCAGGGCACAATCGATGTCGCTTTGCGCAACTTGTGTGCAACCAATTCCTCCATATTAAGCATGTGTGTGCTTGCTATCCAGGGACTGCGAATGACAGCTACATCCTGGTGCACTCAGAGATTCCCAGCGTCTTCAAGGACCATCCCATGATGATGGGTTGGCTCTTGGGGGGGACAAGGGGTACCTGTTGATGGTCCGAGCTGATGGCGCCAGTGTGGAGGCCTGAGACCAAGGCGGAGACCCGATATAACAACCTGCACAACCTGGCACAGCAACAGGGCAACATGCTGGGGCTGGAGGAGGGACATGTGTCCTTGTCTGAGGAGGAGGAGGTAGATCGGGAGGGACTGGAGGACGAGCCCGCGGAGGCACCGCAGAGCCAGAGCATGGGGGAGAGGCGGCGACAAGAGTCCGGCATACCCAAGGGACCAGGGAAGCCCTCATTCTCACTAGATTCTCATACGTCAAGGCTGTCCCAGCCGGCTCAACAACCCCTGCCCCCCAATTTCCTTTCCCCCATTATCCCACCCTCCCCTCCCTCATTTCCCTCCTTCCCCCTTTTCCTCATTCACTCTCCGTTCCCCCAATCTCTCCCTCCCTCCATTTCCCTCAGTCCCCTCTCCCCCTCAACTCATTTCCCCTCCCCCAATCCCGTTCCCCCCATTTTCCTCATTCCCCCCTCCCCACACACACCACCATCAACCCTGTTGCACCCTCCAAGGGTCTGTGTAACATCACCCCATGGCGATGGGCCTATGTCAGTGGGTCGTTATACAAGGCAGCAAAGTGATGATAACCCGCTGTGAGGAAAACTCTGGTGCCCCTCAGTTTCTGTTAAAGTCTGACTCTTGTCTTTCTTCTGACAGCGCGCTCACACCCATCCTCTGAACAGGGTCTGCATCAGGGGTGTTTGATCTTGGACCACTGTGCCTGGGTGACAGGGGGAGCGGAGGGCAATAGGGGATGGGGTGCAGGCAGGCCGCTGTGAGGATTAACGTGACAGAGACTACACATGTATCAGGTGCAACATGTTTTAACAATGAATATTGGACATTTCCATTCCCCCTAGCAACAGATAGTGAACCCCCCATTGCTCACTCAGTGCTCCTCACCTTCTTGATCTTACAACTACGTCTAGTGTGTCCCAAGATACACATCTGAGGTGGAGGCAGCCTGCTGGTTTCTGTGCCCTGTGGCCTTTGATGCCCTCGGCGGACGCCGTCTGCAGGGCCGAGAGCCGGGGGGCTCCGGCCGACTTACCGTTGCCACAGGCGCCACTCTGCCATCCTGTTCTGCCTGCTGCCCTTGAGATGCACCGGTGTCAGGAGGTGGGGATTCGGAAGAACTGGAGAACACCACTGTCTCTTTGGCGGCAGGCCCTGGGTTGACCTCCAGTGCTTCTTCCTCCCTGACAGTGTCCACGGGGCCCTGGGGGACTTAATGGGATGGTGGGATAGTTGGAGGGAGCTCCAGAGGCCTCTGCGTCATCTTGCACTGCCAGTCCTGGTGGCTATCCATTGGCTGACCATGGTGTCGATGCCCTCAGCGGTGTTCCTCAGTGACCAGGCCATGCTCTGCAGTACCTCGGCAATGTCCACCTGCACCTGGGACCTGGCCCTCAGCAACTGGGTTATGATGTCAAGGCTCTCAGCCATAGTCTCCACAGACTGAGAGACGCCTTGGGCACCACCACTCAAGAAGCAGATGTTGTACTCCAAGCTTTCCATTGCAGTCGCCATCCTAATGGTTTTAGCCTCAGAGCCACGCATTGATGGCACCATCTCTTGCGACCGTAGCCTTTGGGACTCCTGAAATAAGCTATGCACTTGCTGGAATGTCACTGACATTTGCTGACATCCCCTCCTGACTGTCAGTGCTGTATCATGTCATCTGCATCGGGTCTGAGAGAACCTTGTCCAGAGGCTTGGCATCAGACTGGGTCCCAGCTGAGTCCTGAGATCCAGCAGACTTCCGACTGCTGTCTTCCCTGGATGTTCTTCCCGCCACCTGATTTGCATCAGCAACCATTTGGTGCTCACCAGATTGTGCCCCAGAGGCCTGTCTATACCGATGTGTGTGCCTCTGCGCTGGTGGAAGGTGTGGATGATAGCTGTGATGCCTCGATGGTGGTCTCCTCTGAGGTGGTCTCTTGGGTGGCATGGGAAGGGGAGAGAAACGGCTCTGGAAGGCCCGCTCCCATCAGATGGAGATCCTGTGAAACAACAGACATGTGGCCTGTGAGAGGAAAGGATCATTTTGCCTGACATGATCAACTCACGTGAGACAGGTCATCTTGGTGACGAGGCAATTGAACCTCACCTTTGTCAGTGACTGCTATCTCAAAGAACAAAGAAAAGTACAGTACAGGACATGCCCATCGGCCCTCCAAGGTGAGACGGCCGACCATGCTGTCTGTCTAACATAAAATCTTCCACACATCCGGGGTCCGTATCCCTCTATTCCCATCCTATTCATGTATTTGTCAAGATGCTCTTTAAATGTCACTATCGTCCCTGCTTCCCCCATCTCCTCCGGCAGAGAGTTCCAGGAACCCACTACCCTCTGTGTAAAAGATTTGCCTCATACATCTGCTCTAAACCTTGCCCCTCACACCTTAAACCTATGCCACCTAGTAATTGACCCCTCTACCCTGGGAAAAAGTTTCTGGCTATCCACTCTGTCTATGCCCCTCATAATTTTGTAGACCTCCATCAGGTCGCCCCCCCTCAACCTCCTTCGTTCCAGTGAGAACAAACCGAGTTTATTCAACCTCTCCTCATAGCTAATGCCCTCCATACCAGGCAACATCCTGGTAAATCTCTTCTGCACCCTCTCTATAGCCGCCACATCCTTCTGGTAGTGTGGCAACCAGAATTGAACACTATACTCCAAGTGTGGCCTAACTAAGGTTCTTTACAGCTGCAACATGACTTGCCAATTTTTACAATGCCCCGGGCAATGAAGGCAAGCATGCCGTATGCCTTCTTGACTACCTTCTCCACCTGTGTTGCCCGTTTCAGTGACCTGTGGACCTGTACACCTAGATTTTTCTGACTGTCAATACTCTTGAGGGTTCTACCATTCACTGTATATTCCCTACCAGTATTAGACCTTCCAAAATGCATTACCTTACATTTGTTCGGATTAAACTCCATCTGCCATCTCTCCGCCCAAGTCTCCAAACAATTAAAATCCTGCTGTATCCTCTGACAGTCCTCATCGCCATCTGCAATTCCACCAACCTTTGTGTCATCCGCAAACTTACTAATCAGACCAGGTACATTTTCCTCCAAATCATTTATATATACTACGAACAGCAAAGGTCCCAGCACTGATCCCTGCGGAATACCACTAGTCAAAGCTCTCCAATCAGAAAAGTACCCGTCCATTGCTACTCTCTGTCTTCTATGACCTAGCCAGTTCTGTATCCATCTTGCCAGCTCACCACTGATCCCATGTGACTTCACCTTTTGTACAAGTCTGCCATGAGGGACTTTGTCAAAGGGCTTACTGAAGTCCATATAGACAACATCCACTGCCCGACCTGCATCAATCAAAAAAACTCTGTCAAGTTAGTCTCCTCGGGCAACCCTGCAATTTCCAGGTCTGTTCCTCATAGAGGGTGAGGACTCGAATGTCTGGCACTCCGCCGCCCCTTACTTGGCTATTATGGTTTATTATGGGCTATTATCTCCTGAGGATACGAAGAGAGAGCATTGTGAGCAACACGCTTGATGGGTCAGGGGGGTCAAGAGCAGGTGGCATGTGTGGGCACCGCACCAGGACATGAAGAGGTTGTGCTTGTGAGTGCCAGGGGGTTCTGAGAATCAAGCACTAAGATCGGATGTGGTGAGAGGTGTCACCCAACGATTTACGGGGGGAGTTTGGGAGTTTGAGGAGTGGCAGGGATAACTGGTGCCAGGAAAGTGGTGGTAACTTACCCTTGCAGCTCAGTGGAGGTCATTGGTCTTCATTTGACATTGGGCAGCAATCCACCTGGTCATGCTGCCTGAACTGACATTTCTGTAATTCCTTATTATTGCTGGAGATTGTTCAGAAGTCATCCATTTTCAAACTTTCCCTTCCCGTGCACGAGTTTAAACATCTTACTCTCCTTTGACTTGACAAATCAATAAATAATGTAGAGTGAGAATTTCTAGTTTGGACACATCTCCATTCACATCTTCTATTAGCCATTATTACAGCCACTACTTCCAAGCCTTCTGTATCAGGCTCAGGCTCAAGCTCCAGTGCCCTCTCTCCCCTCCTAACCCCTGGCTATATTAAACCCCATGGAGACTCTGTTCTGCTGCTTCTTTTCTCCCCCCCCCGCCCCAGGGTCTGCTGAACCACTCTGCTGCTCCCTCACAGCCCCTACTTCCCTGGGTCTTCTGAAATCCCCCAGCCTGGCTGCTCCCTCATGCCTCCCCGACCCCCAGACCTGCCAAAACCTGCAGCTCTACATGTGGCCAGCAGGAGAGCATGCATTCCCGGTCAGATGAGTGGCAGCTCCTCTGAGCCTGCTCCTGGCCTCCTTAATAGATGTGATTTCCCAGGCTTTGGTTGCGTTGGCAGCAGCGGCAACCAAGGGGAGGTGGAGGTCAGGAAAAAGAGCTAAAAGCACAGAATTCCATTGTTCAAAACTCAGAATTCCATCAAATGGCAGAAATGTCTCTAGCTTGTTCAGAAGATTAATGAGAAGATAGGAAGATCCATTAGCCGAGTCAGTCACATTGAATGAGAAATGAAAACCTGCCATCTTCCCATTATATCAAAGAAAGGATGAAGATATAGCAGCTTTCATGACCACAGGACATCTTAAAGCACTTTCCAGCTAATGCAGTACTTTTGAAGGATAGTGACTGCTACGAAGTAATGCAGCCTGTTTGCTCACAGTGGATTCCTACAAATAGCAATGTGATAATCTGTTAACCTGTGATGTTGATTGAATCTGGTGTTAACCTGTGATGTTATTGACCAGGACATTGGGATTACTTTGCTTATTGGTGATGTCAGAAACAGTTGCGCCTCTGAACTTGGCCCACAGTCCGTCCATTGGTGCTTGCGCAACTATTTTTGAAGCCTTTTGGCAACAATTCATCCCAGTTCTCAAACTGTAATGGGAGCTCAATCTTAACAAGATTTTAAATGAGCACTGCCTTCTTAAATTGGGTCCAGTGTGTTAAGGCATTGTGCATAGTGCTAATATGCTGTTTGGCTAGCTCAGTTGCTAGGTAATAGGACTCTTAATCATAGTTTCAAGTTCCACACTAGGTAATGAATTTCTTCTGAAGTATTTTATTCAAATACACCTTTATTGACTCTTTTTTAAACCAAAAACGCCCTTCAACTAAATATTACAATCAATTCTCCATAATGGAAGTTGGGAATCTCAATTACTGAATTTCCCAATTATACACCTTCATCGTTTAATTAATTAACAGAAGATTATTTTATAGAGGAACAATTGATAAATAATAGGTAGACTAGATACAAGAACTTGCAATTAGTTCAGGACTTCAAAACTTAAACATCAGATAATTTTAACTTTATTGTTAGTCTGTGTGATACCAACTTATTCATCTTAATGCTGGCAGCTAATACTGACACCACAATGCAAATAGCAGGATGTACCCCCCTCGTTTTGATTTGATTTGATTTATTATTGTCACATGTATTAGTATAGTGAAAAGTATTGTTTCTTGCATGCTGTACAAACAATGCATACCGTACATAGGGAAGGAAGGAGAGACTGCAGAATATAATGTTACAGTTATAGCAAGGTGTAGAGAAAAGGGACAATGCAATGGGATAAATAAACACAGCCTTCTTCAAAATAGTGCGTGGGATCTTTCACATCCACCTGGAAGAGCAGATGGAGTGTCTTTGTTTAACATCAACACCTCTGATAGTGCAAAACTCACTCAGCACTGCACTGGAGTGTCCGATTTAATTTTTGTGCTCAACTCCTGGAGCTGGACTTGAACACACAACCTTCTGACTCAGAGGCAAGAATGCTACCAAATGAGTTATGGTTGACACGTACATTGCTGTTCTTAAATTAGTCCAGTATTCTGATTTAGCAGGGGATTGATAGGTTCATTGATACTCCAAGTTTGATTACAAGAAAAAAGTAAAGCAAAGAGTTGCGCGGTGGCACAGTGGTTAGCAGTGCTGCCTCACAGCACCAGGGACTTGGGTTCGATTGCGGCCTTGAGTGACTGTGTGGTGTTTGCACGTTCTCTCCGTGTCTGCATGGACTTCCTCCGGTTTCCTCCCACATTCCAAAGATGTGACTGGCCATGCTGAATTGCCCCCTTCGTTCCCAAAATATGTGCATGTTAGATGGGGTTACAGGGATAGGGCGGGGAGTGGGCCTAGGTAGAGAGCTCTTTCAGAGGGCTGGTGCACACTCGATGGGCCAAATGGGCGCTTTCTGCACTATCGGGATTCTATGGATTTAAATAGCTGCGAGTAGTGTCTTGTGGTTAACAAGAAATCAGAGGTTTAGGAGACTTGCAGTTGAATAAGAGTTTTTTTTAAACAAAAGACCAAAAAGACTTCTAACAAATAGTTCACATTCCAAGCCCAATTAAAGAGTTAGATTTTTGAAATCATTTCATTTAATTGATGGTAGCAGTCTAGAGCCAGGGTAGAAGAGTGAGGAGATAAAGAATGTCTCTAAGACTGGAAGCATATATTGCACTCAATATTGGCATCAATTTAACACTGCATGCTGATTGACATCATGATCTTCTTGTCCTGCATACTTTTGGCCGAGGTTAGCTGGGTGCTTGCTGATGCCTTCATCATTTTGGCTATTCCAGACAGAAATATGCAAACCTATAGCTAATGCCATTTTGGTCCCTGGATAGGCAGCCTTCGTACCCAATGTTTGGGCCAGTTTATGCCCATAGTCTCCAAACACAAAGCTAAATCTCGTCTGGTCACTCTGCCTGAAGAACCATAGGTCTGGAAGTCAACAACTCTTCTGCAGTTTTTCCAAGTAATTGAAGACAACTGATGATGCAGCACTGTCTATAGTCTATAGTTGATTCTGTGTATAAGGCAATACAGGTAGTAATAAATATGAGCAGTAGTGACATATAGCTACTGATAACCCTCACAGAAAGAAAACTATGAAGAAATACATTGTCACACAATTTATTTATTGAGCTTAATGCAGAAATTGACATTTTCACTGTGAAAGTTACAAAATGTGCAAAGAGTTTGATTATCAAGTCCGTATTTCTACAGCAACCCGAAGATCTTTCAAATTCATTGCAAGTCTCCAAAATATTCATTTCATTAGTTTCCTCCCAATTAGTCTGTTAAGGAGAGAACCTATATAGAAATGAAATATGGTGAAGAAATGTGTTCATTAGACTGTCCACCAATCATTCTGGTATCTGCTTTGATGTGGTTAGGATTGGCTTTGCAGGGGAACAGTGAGTCCCTTGCGAGTTTTAGGTACAAAACACATTGAATTTGTGGTTTTCCTGTATTTCACTAAAAACTCACCACAACAAAGGCATTCATGACTGCTTCATCTATTAATTTTTCCAGAAAAAGAGCAGGTGTTTGGATTCCTACATTACTCTCTGCCAGCTGGCCAGACAGAAAGCTTCAAGACGACAAGGAATCAGAAAAAATACAGGCAGTGCAGTCTGCAGTTAATCACCTTTTTTTGAAACACACCTTTAAGTTTACAATGGATTGTTCCACCATAGTTGTATTATGCAGGAAAAAAATATGACAAACCATTCATTCGTATGAGATGGGGGGGGGGGGGGGGGGGGGGGAGAAGAATGAGCCCAAAAGCACCAATTATGTTTAATTATAGACTTTTTTTTGTACCTTTTCTCTTTTCATAACACAGCCATTTACACGCACAGCACTTTGATTTTTGACTTCCATTTAGGTTTATTAACATCAAAGCAATGTCATTGCATATCTGCTGTTCACTTTTCACCTCAGGCTGTTAAGAACAAACAACACAGATTTTTGTACATACCTGCTGTCTGTTGCAACAAAACATGCATTCTGTTTTGCTCATGCTTATACTTCTTTATATTTCACTGACTGGTGTAATACATTTTGCTTTGGGTATTTATAAAAAATCAAATGCTTTCATAATTTCTTTTAGTTACATGAAAATCGGTTATAATACAAGGCTATATGTTGCTTTTTTGCAATGTCAATTACAGAAATAAGTGATAGGCACTTAGTTTCTCATTCTCAGTAGTTTGACATTTTAATCAACCCAAGAGATAACACTTGCGCCAAAGTAGCCAAAAATAGCAACAAGCTTAATTGCTCCAAAGCTATTTTGAATTACAACTGAACTCGCTTAAATGTTCACACTGTTATGAAAGGAAACATCCATATTTATCTCCTGTTTCTCAGCTTCCCACATTTCATGTTTAATATCCCCAGTGGAGGCAACCTGGAGCTGGGGACAGTGACTGGATCTGGGTCAGCACTTTTATCACACACAAATCGGCATCTTCACTTCCATAACGTTCCACGTTTTGTACAAATTTCCCTGGCTGTGACTTTGGAAAATGCTCCTCCAGTGATCTCCAGGAATGGGGACAGTGGGCTGCAGGCAATGCTCCCAATTTACAAAGTCACTGGGGCAGAATGAGAAAATGTCAGTGCAGGGGAAAATTCTCCAAAGGACATAAATTCCCCTCAGGCTCTTTCTGACCAACAGTCTTTAAGTATGAAGCAAAATCATGTAGACACAGCTGTCAGTGGACTGAAATATTGTTTTAATCATATTTAGGGTAACGTGAGCAATACAGATAGGTTCTCAGCTAATTGTGCTAAAATAATAGATTAAACTACAATAAACTCAAAATGAATGATAATTGGCAGATGGAATTTAACACAGAGAAGTGTGAAGTGATGCATTTTGGCAAAAGGGATAAGAAAAGACAATGTATACTTAATGGCACAGAGTGTCTAAAGAGTGTGCAAGGACAGAGGGTTAATTGGCATCGATCTTTAAAGATGGTAGGACATATTGAGAGTAATTTGCAAAGTGTCATGTGAGAATACCTTTAAGAAATGGTTGTTCATAAATGAGTGCGTATATAAATATCTGTAGTGAGAGTACCTTTAAGAAATGGGTGTTTATTACCGCAGTGATTTCAGAGAGTGGGTGGAGCTGGGCTGTCTGTCAACTTTTTACTTTCATTTTAGGCTGTTTGCTACAGGGTGTGTTTTAGTGTCGTTTTCAGAGCTGGATAGCTGCAGTCACAGCCAGAAAGCGTATGAGTCTCTCTCTGTAACCTAAAGACTGTAAATCGATCCTTTGGTGATTTAAAGCTAATAACTGCTCTCAGTAGTGACTTTAACCTGATGTGCTTCTGTTTAAAGTTTTTTCTTAAATCTTATGGATGTTAAAAGAACAGTTTAAGGATTACTTAGTGTTGTATTCTTTGGGGGTTATATTTGAATTGATGGTTGCTAAGATGTTCACTGTATGTTTTAAAAAAGTTAACTTGAGTTCATAGAATAAACATTGTTTTGCTTTAAAAAATACGTTTCCATTTCTGCTGTACCGCACCTGTAGAGTGGGCCATGTGCTCCCCATACCACAATCTATTAAAAGTCGTGGGTCATGTGAAGTCCATGATACACTTTGGGGTTCTCTAAACCCTTGCCCATAACAAATGCATACGGCATCTTGGACTTCATAAACAGAGGTATTAAGTGCAAATGCAGGGAATTTATGCTGGACCTTTATGAAGTTCTGGTGAGGCCGTGGGTACAGTTTGTATCTAGGTCAGGTCACTAGACCTCAGGAAGGATGTGAAGGTCCTTGAGACTGAATGGTTCTAGCAATGAGAGGGTTCAGCTACAAGGTTAGGTTGAGAAGCTGGGGATGTCCTCCTTGGAGGTCAAGGGAAGATCTGAAGAGGCGTACACGATTATGACAGCTTTATATAACTGATGTACAAGGACTAGGAGCCACAGTATTAAGGTTTTGGGCAAGAGTTCCAGGGAGGCAGTGAGAAAGAACATTTCCTCTATCAGAAGATCAGATGTAGGGATGTTCACTAATAATTGCAGTCTTTAATGCCACTTTCAACTTATCAAATACTAATCCAGTCTGTGCCTGCATGCAGTAAGAGCTGGAAAACATTCAGACTTGGGCTGATAAATGGCAAGTAAGATTCACACTACACAAGTGCTAGACAATGACCATCTCCAGTCTGAGAAAATCTAACCATCTCCCTTTTGTATTCAATGGTATTACCATCACTGAACCTCAACATCCTGGAGATTACCACTGACCAGTAACTTAACAGGTTCATCCATGTAAATACTGTGGTTACAACAGCGGGTCTGAGGCTGGGGATTCTGCGGTAACGCACAGCCTGACTCTCCAAAGCTTGGCCTACCAGCTACAAGGCTCAAATCAGGTGTGTGATAGAGTACTCGCCCCACTTGCCTGGATGAGAACAGCTCCAACAACACTCAAGAAACTCTCCATCATCCAGGCCAAAGTTGCCTGGTTGATCGGCACCTTATCTACCCTATTCACTCACTCCAGCACCAGCGCACAATGGCAGCAGTGTATACCATATAAAAGATGCACTGCAGCAATTTGTCAAGTCTTCTTGGACAGCACCTTCCAAACCAGTGGCTCCTACCACCTTGGACACCACCATCTGCAAGTTCCCCTGCAAGTCAGACACCATCCTGACTTGGGAATATATTGTCATTCTTTCATTGTCACTGAGGTCAAAAACCTGCAACTCCTTTCCGAAGAGCATTTTGTGGGTGTCCCTACACAACGGCCACAGTGATTCAAGAAGGTGACTTAGCATCATCTTCGCAAAGGCAATTAGGGGTTGAAAACAAACGCTGGCCTTGCCTGTAATGCTCACATACCATCAATGAGGATGTTAAAAACAGTATTTAATGTGGATTTGAAACATTAACTTTTGTTTCTCTATCTCCAGATGCTGCCACACCCGTTGGGTTTTTCCAGCATTTTCTATTTTTATTTCATATGACACAGACCAGTTCATGGCCCTACTGAGTAAGAGTTCTAATTGCTAGAAAAGACAGCCATGAACAATTAAAGAGACGAGACAACATAAAATGGAAAGAACTGTGTTTGTGTGGGTCTCACCCCCACAACCTTTGTATCTTCTCCATTCACCAAGGTGTGAACTTTTTGTATTATTTTATACTTTTTCTTTTAATTTTTTAATTTTATTTATTTATTTTACATTTTTATTTTATTTATTAAGGGGCAATTTAGCGTGGCCAGTCCACCTACCCTGGAGCAGGCAAGGAGATGGATTAAAGGTTTGTCCCTGTCCACTCTGGGCTTTGACTTTGTAAGTGTGATAAATGTAAGTGTGATAAATGACTAAAAACAAATTGTCAAAATTGGGCTTTTGTCTTTTCCTGGTATGAGGATAAATTGGCGAAGTTGGGGCTGTTCTCCTCAGAAAGAAGGGGCTGACAGGAGATCTGATAGAGATGTTCAAAATCATGGAGGGGTCTGGATGAAGTAGATAGGGAAAAACCGTACCCATTTGTAAAAGGATCAAGTGAGGCACTGCTGCCTCACAGCACCAGGTACTGGGGTTCAATTCCGACCTTGGGTGACTGTCTGTGTGGAGTTTACACATTCTCCCCGTGTCTACCTGAGTTTCTTCCGGGTGCTGCGGTTTCCTCCCACAGTCCAAAGATGTGTAGATTAGGTGGGGTTACGGGGATTGGACAGGGGAGTGGCCTTAGGTGGGGTGCTCTTTCAGAGGGCCTGTGCAGACTCGATGAGCCGAATGGCCTCCTTCTGCATTGTAGGAATTATCTGTATTCTATGAATGAGGGCACAGATGTAAAGAGGATTTGCAACAGAAGCAAATGTGAAGTGAGAAAAATCTTTTTCACAAGCAAGTTGTTCAGGTCCGGCGCTGCCTGGAACTGTGGTGGAGGCGGGTTCAATCGAGACATTCAAAAGGGCATTAGCTGATTATTTGAATAGAAACAATGTGCAAGGGTATCGGGAAAAAGCAGGGGAATAATACTAAGTCATAATGCTCGTTTGGAGAGCCTGTGCAGACACGATGGGCAAAATGGCCTCTTTGATTCTGTGATTCTGGTGCATCGGAGTCCAAACCAGACTCATGCTGCTCTCATCCAACTTGACCAGTCAGCCCTCACTGTCCTCGGCCATTCTTGAGGATATTGTTCTCACAACAGATGGTACAAAGAGATTGTCTGACATTGAGCTTTACAGCATAAACATTAAATACTTTGTCCTTCACCAACTCATTACTTTAGAATCCATCTTCCAGACTACTAGGGAGTGAAGTGAATTAATTCGCTTTTTGTTCACCACTCCCAATTACAATGAGAGTAAATGTGTATGAAGCATTTTGAGGTGCTTCTGAACGACCCGTGAATATAAACACTTTTTTAAAAAACCGCATAGCCATTAAAAACAAACTCAAAGGTGTTGTCCCTGAAAGCATGAAAACAGGTGAGGATAATCACTGCATATTTAAAGGATTACTATATTCATGATGAAATACACATTTTATTTGTTCATGCTATGCATTTATGTAAATCATACTGAAATTCATCATATGTGTATAAAGCTATGATAATAATTATGCAGGCTTTTTTTGGCAGACATCTTTCCCCAGTCTGCCTCTGCTTTAGTTGCATCAGGCTAATATCCGTATTCCATCAATATTCATTTGGGTAGTGCTAACTTAACCAGGCACGACCTGAAATGGTAGCCCTGATAATGAAAAGGTAGAAATGGAAATAATCTAAAGTTGGGTCTTGAAGATTACAAGTGATGGGACTGTATCTATTTCCTTTGGCAGCTTGTTCCATCGTGAGATTGCAATCCCGCATTTAAGACTTTGGGGGAAACCGAGAGACAATAACTGTGCGAAGCCTGTTCAAAAAGAAAATAAGCAGCATACCTGTTTGGAATTTCGTCATGGTACCAACCATGGAAGGAGAAACCAGAAGCTGGAAACCCCATGTGTGGAACAAAGCAGGCACTCAAAATGCCCTCTCCTTCACTTCCCTAGCCACCAATTTTATGTAATGGAAGTTGAGAACAGGAAATCTCCTTCCCACAGAACAATAACAATTATTAAGCCATCGAAGCTCGTCTCTTTAGTTGCAACTCCCAGCTTAACACAAAACAACAATTTAAACAACTGATTTTATTCTTACTACCCTGTCAGATTATTCTGAACCATTATCACAATTTATTTCTAAACCACCAGCTTTACGTTTAATTTCGTTCAGATAAAATGTATGCTCTTTGGCCCAACAAGGCTAAATGATTTGACGGAATACTATGGGTTTATAATGTCATAAACCTAATATAATCTTCTCAACAGACTGTTGAACCTTTCTCATTTTTTCTCATGAACCACATCATTTATACCAGAGATCACTTCATGTTTTTCTCTACAAACTTTCCAATACATATCCCATGTAATGTACTTCTAAATGTTCTTTTACATCGGGGCATTAGAGATGCAAGCTGGTATGAATAATTGTGTTGCCACATTGTCTAGACTTTGAAAATGATGAGTTTATCACTCACTCGTAGGTCTCCTTCAAAGTCTGCTGCGATATTTCTAATCCATTTGTTAGATATTTACGTCAAACATGGTTTGACCAATGTGCAATAATTCACATTTGTAATTATTCCTTTTTAATGTGATTGTCAATTTGCATTGCTGATCTAAATTCTTATACTGGAGTAGTCTACACAGCAACTTTTGTCTTGACCCTATACCGATCATGAATACTCAATTTCTTACTTATTAACCAGTTTGTTATCCAGTTCCACATTCTACCCTGGATTTCCAAGGTTTTTATTTAACTACAAAATTTTCATGTGGAACTTCATCACAAGCTTATTGAAACAGCTTTAAAAAATTAAAGAAAGTTCAATTTTTTTCTATTTATTAAGTTGTGTCCTCAAAGTAGTTGAAATCGGCAACTGCGATCCCAGAGACGTCATTCGCTTACCGGCCTTCACCCCATCCGCGTCGGAGCGTGGTCTGGACATCCACCAACCTGTGAAGACAAACCGCAGCCCGACAGCGAACCGGAACGCTCGACCGTGCAGACCCACCTACCGACGCAGGAACCGCAAGCAAGGCAACAAATCCTCCATCCACACACCGACCAGAGTGAATAACCTCATTGGACACAACTATTCCCTTAACACTACATGCTCTCACCATCTCCCAGGCTCGAAAAGACGCAGTCACTCCAGGAAGCGTGGAACATGTGCAGGACTGCAGGTGAGAGTGAAACAATGCGGCCCCAAAGCCCCTCTGCCTAGCTTACTCCGAGCTAATGTCCAATCTCTAGAGAACAAGCTAGACGAACGTAAAGCCAGACTCATTTTTCAAAGAGAACGAAGGGACTGCTGTGTGCTCTGTTTCACGGAGACTTGGCTCACTCCTGCTTCACCGGACTGTGCCCTACAACCAGAGAGCTTCTCGATCCACCGAATGGACCGTACGGCGGCCTCAGGCAAGGCTCGGGGAGGTGGGGTCTGCCTCCTAATCAACACCTCCTGGTGCCTAGATGTAGCAGCACTAGCGAGTTTCTGCTCCCCGGACCTATACCTGACGCTAAAATGCCATCCCTACTACCTTCCGCAGGAGTTCAGCTCTGTTATCCTGACGGTAGTTTACATCCCACCCCATGCGATCGTGAAAATCGCACTGGACGAAATATTCACCACCATAAGTAGCCTTGAAACTAAATATCCCGAGGCCTTGTTTATTGTAGCTGGGGATTTCAATCAGGCCAAGCTCAAGGGCGTACTACCAAGTTACCACCAACATGTCATTTGTTCCACCAGAGGCCCAAACATCCTGGACCACTGCTACACAAATATCAAACATGCCTCCCGCTCTATCGCCCGGCCACATTTTGGCAAATCTGACCACAAGGCTGTGCTCCTGCTCCCGGCTTAGAAGCAAAAACTGAAGCGGGAGAATCAGTCAAAGAAAGGCATGCATTGTTGGTCTGAGGAATCGGATGATCTCCTGCAGGACTGCTTAGTCAGTGGAGTGGTCAGTATTTAAAAACTCTGCGACCAGCCTGAACGAGTACGCCACTACAGTAACTGACTTCATTAGTAAGTGTGTAGAAGACTGTGTGCCAAAGAAACAAATCTGCGTGTTTCCCAACCGGAAATCCTAGATGAACAGGGATATCCACTGCTTGCTGAAGTCTAGGTCTGAGGTGTTCAAGTCAGGCGACCCCGACCCTGAGAGCCAGATATGATCTGAAGAAATCCATCAAAGATGCCAAAAGACGGTACCGGACCAAGCTCGAGTCCCATCTAGCCACACGGATCCCCGCCATCTATGGCAAGGTCTGCAAGACATAACGGGCTACAAGATGAAGGCACGTAAAATCATCGGCTCCAATGCACCCCTCCCTGATGAGCTCAACGCATTCTATGCACGCTTTGAGCAAAAGGTCAGTGAGAGCAAGCTCTCCACCCCAGAAGCCTCGGATGAACTTGTATCTGAGATCTCCATTGCAGATGTCAGAGCAGCCTTCTCGAAGGTTAACCCACGGAAAGCCACTGGCCCGGATGGGGTACCCGGACGAGCACTCAGGTCTTGCGCGGATCAGCTGGCAGGGGTATTCGCAGACATCTTCAACCTCTCTTTACAACAATCTGAGGTCCCTATCTGCTTCAAGAAGATGACCATCATCCCTGTACCAAAAAAAAGTCAAGCAGCGTGTCTTAATGACTATCGTCCAGTGGCTCTGACATCCATCATCATGAAATGCTTTGAAATGTTAGTCATGGCACGAATCAACTCCAGCCTCCCGGATTGACTTGATCCGCTATGGTTCACCTTCGCTGCAACAGGTCCACAGTAGACGCTATCTCCATGGCCTGCACTCTACCCTGGAACACCTAGATAACAAAGGCACCTATGTCAGACTCCTATTTATCGACTACAGCTCAGCCTTCAACACCATCATTCCTACGAAACTCATCTCCAAACTCTGTGACCTTGGCCTCGGCTCCTCCCTCTGCGACTGGATCCTGAACTTTCTACCCCACAGGCCGCAATCAGTAAGGATAGGCAACAACACCTCCGCCACGATCATCCTCAACACCGGTGCCCCACAAGGCTGTGTCCTCAGCCCCCTACTATACTCCTTATGCACCTATGACTGTCTGGCCAAATTCCCCTACAACTCGATTTTCTAATTTTCTGATGACACCGCCGTAGTGGGTTGGATTTCAAACAATGACGAGACAGAGTACAGTAATGAGATAGAGAATCTGGTGAACTGGTGCAATGCCAATAATCTCTCCCTCAATGTCAACAAAACGAAGGAGATTGTCATTGACTTCAGGAAGCGTAGTGGAGAACATGCCCCTGTCTACAAACAATGGGAACGAAGTAGAAAGGGTCGAGAGCTTCAGGTTATTAGGTGTACAGATCACCAACAGCCTGTCTTGGTCCCACCATGCCGACACTATAGTGAAGAAAGCCCACCAACGACTACTTTCTCAGAAGACTAAGGAAATTTGGCATGTCAGCTACGACCCTCACCAACTTCTACAGATGCACCATAGAAAGCATTCTTTCTGGTTGTATCACAGCTTGGTATGGAGCCTGCTCTGCCCAAGACCACAGGAAACTACAAAAGGTCGTGAATTTAGCCCAGTCCCTTACGCAAACCAGCCTCCCATCCATTGAGTCTATCTATAATTCCCGCTGCCTCAGAAAAGCAGCCAGCATAATTAAGGACCCCACGCACCCCGGACATACTCTTCCACCTTCTTCCGTCAGGAAAAAGATACCAAAGTTTGAGGTCACGTACCAACCGACTCAAGTACAGCTTCTTCCCTACTGCCATCAGGCTTTTGAATGGACCTACCTCTTATTAAGTTGATCTTTCTCTACACCTTGCTATAACTGTAACATTATATTCTGCAGTCTCTCCTTCCTTCCCTATGTACGATATGCATTGTTTGTACAGCATGCAAGAAACAGTACTTTTCACTGTATACTAATACATGTGACAATAATAAATCAAATCAAATCAAATCAAAGTCAGCCATGCAGATTTTTAAAATCTGGCTGCAAATGCCTTTTTAACATTCAGTGATCATGAAAAGGGCTATGTAAATGCAAGTTATTTCTTCCTTCCTGTTTTTTGCTAAATTGTTGTAAACACATTCAAAAATTATTTTAAATCGTTCAATGTTACTATTCAGTGAAACATCAATGCAATTATAATATCTTTCCCAAAGATTTGTTTCCCATCGGTATATAAATTGTATCCACTCTTTCCAGAAGCCAAGTATCTTACATGTACTTTAATTTGTCCAAGGGGTAGAGCTGCAGAAATACTCCTTGATTACCAAAAATAATTAAACACAAAAAGGGAGTAAAGAATAAAAGCAAATTACTATGGATGCTGGAATCTGAAACAAACACAGAAAATCTCAATCTCAGCAGGTCTGTGGAAAGAGAAGGGAGCTTGAACATTTTGAGTCTGGATGACTCTTTGTCAAAGCCAAGGAAGTAAAGGATACCAGTTCAGTCAAATGGTGCAACAACCTCACACTTCCCTGCACCTGCGACAAGAACAGCTTTGGTAGAAGTTCAAGACAAGCAGGCCACAACTAAACCTCTTATCCACAAGTCCATCACTGTGATTGAAAAGCAGCACATTTTAAATGAGGTGAATAAACTCCTTAAATCACCAAAATTACAGCTTGAGCTTGAAGGTTTCTTTTGTGACTTATCTAACAGTGCGCAGGGCTGAAGGCTTTTTATCAGAAAAATCACACAAGGTCTGATGGCTAAACATCAGTTTGGATGGTCAACAGCTCTTTTGCGAACCGCAGTTCCTGGGGCGATGTACTAATAGTTGAACCTCATACATCTAACATTATAAACATAGTATCACCCAGTACTTTCAATTCTAAAATGATTGCATTCCACTAGAATAAGGTAGTAGTCAATTTATTAGCAAATACAAATATAATTCTTTCAGGGCGGCACGGTGGTGCAGTGATTAGCACTGCTGTCTCACAGCGCCGAGGCCCTGGGTCACCGTCTGTGTGGAGTTTGCACATTTTGCCCATGTCTCCGTGTGTTTCACCCCCACATCCCAAAGATGTGCAGGTTAGGTGGATTGGCCATGCTAAATTTCCCCTTACAGAAAAAAATAATTGGGTACTCTTAAATTTATAATAAGAAAAAAACCTAAATAGAATTCTTTCAAAAGGACATTTGCAATATACAGTGAAGATGAGATGTGTCAAAAAGCTAAGGAGCCATAATGCATGCCTGTAAATGTAGCTTGCATGTAACTGATGATTTACTCTTGAAATAGTTCCGTGATTTCCTTAAAGTTTGATTATTCATATTTTCAGAATTTTATTTCTTTTATTCAGAATGTCAAGCAAAATGAATTAAATGTAGTTCATCTGAAACTAAAGACAAAGTACTTGATAACTGAGGTAAACATAAACATATTTAGAATACAGTACTGTACAATTTTGTGTATGTCAACCTTTCATATATGATTCCTTAACTACATGGGAATGATTTGCAGACCATTTTACCTCCATCTATGCTTTTCCTGAAGATGCAGACTAACTTTGGAGTTTACCTCCACCATTATCTCCCCTCAATCTCCTTTGCTTGAAGGAGAACAACCCTCGCTTCCCCAGCCTTGCAGCTAATGTCCCTCATTCCTGGAAGCATTCTCATACTCCTCTACACTCTCAGAAGGACAATCACAAGACCCTCATATTCTTCTTGAAATATAGGACTAGAATTAGATGCCTAACCAGAGCTTTATTAAGATTCAACACAGCTTCCCTGCTTTTGTACTCAATACCTCTATTTATGAAGCCCAAGGTACCGTATGCCTTGCTAACATTTTGTCAATATGTCCTGCCATGTTCAAAGATCTAGGCACATGAACATACTTCTTTGTATTAAATTTAATCTGCCACTTTCCTGTCCATTCAGCTAGCCTATCTATGTTCTATTGCTATTGCAGTCGATTAGTGTCATCCTCAACTGTATGCCATACGTCTAAATTTAATCCAATTGGTAAATGTTGACATTTTACTGTGCTCAAATAACCAACCAATTTATATACATTAAAAAAAAGCAATAGTCCGCATACTGACCCTTTCGGAACACCAGTATCCATCATCCTCCAGTCTGAAAAAGGACAATTCACCACAAATCGCTGTTGAGAGGCACGGTAGCACATTGGTTAGCACTGTTGCTTCACAGCGCCTGTTCGATTCCCGGCTTGGGTCACTGTCTGTGCGGAGTCTGCACATTCTCTCCGTGTCTGCATGGGCCCAGAGACATCACCCAGCCTGGCCTCTCCCTCCTGAACTCCCATCACTGATCAAGGAGCTACCCCCTGGAGTCAGTCACTTAACAGGCCCAACCCAGGGTGGCAGTCAGCTCAATTTATACAGCTTTTAATATCACTCATAAACAGTGATAGAGATTATCCTCATCTAACTATATACAATGTTTAATAACCTTTATATTGTATGGCAGCCAAAACTGTGACCATCCTCTCAATGTGGGCCACAGTATCTTAAGAGTTTATTAACTTTAATAACATTAATATAGTGATATAAATATACATAATTATATATCATCATAGATAATATTTAATAATCTTTCTATATTGTGGCAACCAAAATCCAAGAAATGGAGTTAAGCACGCAAACAGGTCAGCCATGATCTTATTGAACGGTGGCTCGATCGGCTGAATGGCCCACTCCTGCTCCTCCTTCTTATCGTCTTATACGTACCACTTGATTTTTCGACCACTGATTTCAGTGGAATCCACTCCATTAATTATCTCACTGGATTTTCAATATGTAAGATTGATGTTGATTTTAATCCTCACTGCCTCCAATATCTGGATCTGTAAAGTCTTAATTACCTGCAAATGCTCGCATTCTAAGTATTGTCTAACATCTTTGAATTTGTCTTTATATATGTTTCTGGAACATACCTCTTCATTCACCTGAGGAAGCAGCAGTGCTCCGAAAGCTAGTGTTTGAAACAAACCTGTTGGACTTTAACCTGGTGTTGTAAGACTTCTTACTGTCCAATATTGGAAGCTACTTGTTTCCAAGATTAACACGTTCAGGGGATTTGGCACATTGATGTCAACAATCAGCTCATTCAAGTCAACAATTACGACTGGAGGTTATCCTCTCGAAACCACATGGGACTGTGTGACTGTGACGTAGAGGCAGGCAAACCAAGGACCATGTCAAGTGATTTCTACCTGCGTTATTTTGTGGGGCCTGAGGGCAAGTTTGGCCAGGAGTTCCTGGAGTTTGAGTTCGGGCCGGAGAGTGCGAGTTCACCAGAGTGTCTCTGTGTGGCTGTGATTCTGGAGCCTGGGAGGTTAAGCGGTAGAGGTGGCGGAGGGAAGGCGCACCCAGGGTCCAGCTGCTGCTGAATGACTCTGAGTCAATGTGTAGCAGCAACAACAGTAACCCTCTTTACAGCTCCCTTACTGCAAAACAAATACAGTACTTGCAATCCCTCCGCACAGCTCTCTCATAAACAGGCACTTCAGGGTCTTTGAAGTTTAAGGTTCCCGGAATCCAAAGTAGCATCAATATCCCCAAACACCCTGCTGCGTTTTTCTAATTCCTTGACTGAGCTGGTCTGATGATACGAAACACGGTACAGTGTTTGTATTCCCTGCTGGCAGCTTTACATGACGTTTACAGCACAGAAACAGGCTATTTAGTCATTTTATCTATGTTGGTGTTTATGTTCCACACACGATACCTCCCAACCTTCTTGATCACATGATCATGGTATCCTTCAGATTCTTTCTTCCTCATGTGTTTAGCAAGTTCATTGAATGTATTTATACTAGAATAGTTACAGTACAGGTCATTCCACAGATTGTCTTTGTGCTGTCGAATCAGGCTTGGCATACTGCTACAGTTTATCATGCGGATGATACATACTGCTGTCAGTGTGCTGGTGAAGGGAGTAGCTGCTTAAGATGGGTACCAATCAAGTGGGCTTATTTTTTCTGGATGGTGTCAATCTTCTTGAGCATTCTTGGAGGCTGCACTCATCCAGGCGAGTGCAGAGTATTCCATCACACTCCTGACAGTGCCTTCTAAATGCTGGACAGCTTTTGAGGAGTCAGGGGGTGAATTATACAATGCAGAATTCCCATTCTCTGACCTGCTCTTGCTGACACAGTATTTACATAGCTGACCAGTTAAGCTGGACAATGGTAACACCCAACACGCTAGCGATTCAGCAGTTAGTGTAATTGACTATGAGGGGGGATTGCTTAGATTATCTCTTGTTGGAGATGGTCATTGCTTGGCACTTGTGCAGCACAAATGTTTCTTGTCATTTGCAAGCCCAAGCCTGAATGTTGTCCATTCACTTGCTACATGGGAACAGACTGCTTCTTTCTGAGAAGTTGTGAATGGAGTGAACACCGTGCAATCATCGGCGAACATCCTCAGATCTTATTTTGGAAGGTCCTTGAAGGAGACAGCTGAAGATGATTTGGCTGATGAATGTACCCTAAAAAACTCTTGCAGCAATTTTCAGGGGCCAAAATGATTAACTTTCAACAACCACAACTGTCTTCCTTTGTGCAGCTTTGACTCCAACCAGAGGGAAGATTTCCGTCTGATTCCCACTGACTTCAATTTTGCTAGGACTCCTTGTTGTCACGCTTTGTCATTGTAATCACTTCATGTCAAAGGCAATCACTCTCACCTCTGGAATTTAGCTTTTTTGGCCATGTTTCGAGCAAGGCTGTGATGAAGTCAGAAGCTGAGTGGTCTTGGTGGAACCCAAACGGAACATCAGCAAGCAGGCATAAACACTACAAACAATAACTTCCACAAATTTATTGATGATCAAGGGTAGATGACAATTGGGTCAGATAGACTTTCTCCTGCTTTTTGTGGATAGGACATACCTGGGCAATCTTCTACATTGTCAGGTAGATGCCAGCATTATAGCAATATTGGAACAGCTTGGTTAGGGGCACAACTAGTCCTCAAGTACATCTTCAGTACAGCAACCAGGATGCTGTCAAGGCACATATCTAGTGCCTTCAAGCTATTTCTTGATATTACGTGGACTGAATCAAATTTTCTGAAGACTGGCATCTGTGATAGTAGGGACCTGAGGAGGAGGCAGAGATGGGATCATCCGCTCCACACTTCTGGCTGAAGATGTTTACAAATGCAAACCACGGTCGCCTTTTCTTACACAGAGGTACTGAACTCTGCCATTATTCAAGTTTAGAACGTTTTTGGAGCCTTCACTTCTGGCTAGTTGTTTAGTTGTCCTCTACCATTCATGATGAAATGTGACCGCAGAGCTTTGATTTGATCTGTTGGCTGTGGCTGTGGAATTGCTTTGACTATAAAGCATGTGGCTTCCATGGTTTAACATGCATGTAATCCTGTCTTGTAGCTTTAGGAGACAGGATTTTAGGTAAGCCTGGTGCTCGCCCTATCATATCCTTCTCGACACACTGAACCATGGTTTGTCTTCTGGTTTGATGGAAATGATAAGAGTGGGTGATATGCCGGACCATGGGATTGCAGATTGTGGTTGAATATAATCATGCCACAGTGCTTCACAGAAGCCTAGTTTTGAGCTATGAGATCTGTTCAGAGTCTATACCACGTTTCATGATCATTGCTAATTCGACTAATATTTCATTCCAGCTTTATCAATTAATTAAATTTAAATTCCTCCAGCCAACATGGTGGAATTTGAACTCATTCTCCAGAGCATGTGTCTGGGCCTCTCGATTACCAGCCCAGTAATATTACCACTGTGCTACTATCCTATTGATTCAATCAATTCCTTAGCTGCAACCAAAGCCTTTTGTCAATTCTAGTGTGCACTGCCAAAAATACAGACGTTGAAAACAATCCACATCTGCCATAAGGAGACACTTTCACCTTCAAGTGCCTCCTTTACCATGCAGCCAGCACTATAAGAAAAAACCTTTTAGTAGTGATTCCAGTTCAAGTTTGATCTGTACTAGGATTCCATTCATGTCCATACAAATGCAGGGACAGAATGTTATGGAACGCTTTTGTGTAGGCTTGATTACACTTAGAGCAGCACTATAAAGAACTCATTAACTTCTGCAAGTCAACCAACAATATTATATTTTCTGTTTAATATTTTGGTGAATCGTTATACTTTTTTGGGGATGGGGAATGGTAGAACTTTTGACATGCATTATGTCAACAAGTGGGGATGAGAGGGGCAGATCTGTGTAGCCAGTTCAGAGTTGGGTGACTCCAACTATCCCAAGATAGATGGGAATAAAGTTAATGCTTAAGGAGGAAACAGTTTGCAAAATTCACCAGGACCTGCTTCCTACAGCAGGAAATTTCTGGTCCAAGGAAAGAAATATTGCTCCGTTCAGTTCTGAGCAAATAACTGATATTACTGCAGCATAAACAGACAAATACTATATTGCTCTGTATTGGAAGATGGCACAATTCAGCAAGAGCTCTGGTCCACATTAAATGTGCAGAAATGTTAGCAAACACATCAACAAATGAAGAATGAAATGTCCAAATATGTGATCGACAGAATACAAAATAAATGTGTGTTTATATCATAGAATTTACAGTGCAGAAGGCGGCCATTCGGCCCATCAAGTCTGTATCGGCCCTTGGAAAGAGCACCCTACTTAAGTTCACGCTTCCACCTTATCCCCGTAACCCAGTAACTCCACCTGCCCTTTTTGGAAACTAAGGGAAATTTATCATGGCCAATCCACCTAATGTGCACATCTTTGAACTGCAGGAAGAAACCGGAGCACCCAGAGGAAACAAACACAGACACGGGGAGAACATGCAGACTCCGCACAGACAGTGACTCAAGCCGGGAATCGAACCTGGGCCTCTGGATCTGTGAAGCAAATGTGCTAACCACAGCGCTACCATGCTGCCATGTGTTGATATGACAAAAATTAGTGCATAAGACAGTAATATAGGAAAATTGAGAAATTAAAACTTGAAAGTAAACTGCAAGGTATTTTAAAAATAAATTCATTCAAGGGATGTGGGGCTTTGCTGACTAGGCCAGCATTCATTGCCCATTCCTAATTGCCCTTTTGAAGGTTGTGGTGAGCCTACTTTAACTACTGCAGTCCATGAGGTGGAGGTGTACCCACAATGCTGTTAGGGAAGGAACTCCAGGACTTTGATCAGCGACAGTGAAGGAACGATGGGATATTTCAAAGTCAGGGTGGTGAGTGACTTGGAGGGGAACTTTCAGATGGTGGTGTTCCAATATATCCGGTGACCTTGTCCTTATAGGTGGTAGATGTCATGGATTTGGAAAGTGCCGTCAAAGAAGCCGTGGTGAGTTCCTGAAGTGCATCTTGGAGATGGCTGCTACTATATATTAGTGGAGGAGGGAGTGAATGTTTGTGAAATTGATGCCAATGAACCAGGCTGCTTTGCCAGGATGGGGTCAAGCTGCTTGAGTGTTGTTAAGAGCTGCATTCCATTACATTCCTGCCTTGTAGATTGTGGACTGGCTTTGGGGTGTCAGGAGGTGAGTTACTAGCTGCAGGATTCCTAGCCTCTGACTTGCTTTTGTAGCCACAGTATATGGCTAGTCCAATTAAATGCCAAGGGGCTAAAGATGGATTCTTTCTTGTTGGAGATGGTCATTGTCTGGCACTTGTGGTGTGAATATAACTTGCCACTTGTTAATTCAAGCCTGAATATTGTCATGGTCTTGCTGCATAAAGAGAAAGTCTGCTTCAGTATCTGAGGAGTCACAAACAGTGCTGAACATTTGTGGTGAATTATAAACACTAATAATCCACACTGGATTGTACATGTGTTGAGCCTGTACCTTGTACTAGATCATGTGTAGTTGTGCGGCTCTACCCATAGGGGGAGATGAGGAGCTTGTACTGGGCTCCACCCGTGGCTCCGCCCATGGCTCCTCCCCTAACCGGAAGTATAAAGGTTGCTGTTGTGAGCCTGCCTGCCAGTTCATCTAGAGTTCATCTTGTTACAGGCAGGCTCTGTTGTAAGACGATTAAAACCACTGTTCGCTTCTAACCATGTGTCGCGTGAATTGCTGGTCTCATCAACATTGCACATCATCATTTGTGACTTTATGATAGAGGGAAGGTCATCGATGAAGCAACTGAAGATGGATCTGTTTCTTTAAATTTAACTTTTATATTTTGAGACAGGCCCTAACAAAAACAGAAACTGAACTGAAAAAGAAAACAGTAAGAGAAACATAACTGATAAATATAGGAAGGAAATTAACCCTCCAAGTTTCAAAGGAAGTGCTGAGAATTGGAAACTAAACCTACTGGGCAAACTGACCCTAGTTAAAAGGTATGCAAGGGCATAGATAAATCCAAGCTGAGCAGTAACAGTTGATGAGTCCACTAGTGCAGTGTAAGCAAGCTGAAGAAGACGGTCCATATCCAGAAGTTCAGAATACATTGCTGCAGTTGTTTCTATTACCGGAAGATAACATTGGTGGATTTACCCCATCCAGATCATGTTGAGCAGGCTTTGCAAACGTGTGCTATTGTGAAGACCGTGCCCACGGAACTCGGGCTAGTTGTGTGCTAATTTCAGCTGGGGACCAGACTAGCTACTAGAAGAGGAGGAGGAGTTGAAATCCTTCTCAAGGAAGACAGTTTGAAGGGCTCTGTGACTGAGTGGACTGCAGAGTCAATTCTGGAACCTCCCAAAAGATATATCATTCCCAGCTTAGACTGCATCATGGTTTGAGGGCCCCACAGGGAATAAGTGCTAAAATCGGGGGGTGAGAACTTATTTTTGCTTTCCTTCTGATAGTTGCAAATCTCCTCATTTGCAGTCAGCTACAAAGGATCTGGGTAACTGTATTGATCATGTGCCAACTTTCCTCCATGCAGCCTGCATTTGCACTTGCGCCCCAATAGCATCATCCTCATTGGTGCAATTCCCACAACAGAACCTCCAACTCTTCAACAAAGTGAACAATGTTCCCCACATAACTCCATTATATGATTCTGATCAATTTTTACACTTTTTCATTCCTACCATAACCTTCTCGTTAAGAGTTGCTAACCAGCTGGATTTTCTGATCTTAAGAGAAGTATGCTGAAGGACAATTCTTTCCTATAACCTGTTCAAATTAGAGGAAAGTCCCCACTCAGAAAATGGAGTGTTACAGAGGCAGGCAAACATTTTCTCAATAATGTGCAGGCACGTTCTTCAATCTTTGACATACAGTGAAGATAAGACAGTCCAGACTAGAATTTAATATGCAAAATATATTTGGGGGGGATTTTAAAAAGGTACATATTCCTCCAGATATTAAAAGCAATTTAGTCACTCCTTACAGATTCAGATTTGCAAATAAATAAGATTGTGTCTGCATTTTCAATGGGCAGCATTGTGAATTTACATGTATAGGTTCTCTGTATATTTTTTTTCTCATTTCGTAGCTTTATTATTATAGAATCCTTTACAAATGTTGTTTACAAAATGAGATTTTTGCAGAATTTTCAGGTCTTTCTTAGGATGTAGGCACTGCTTCAAAGGCTGGTATTTTTTCCCATTCTTAGGGCATCCTGCTTGAACGTCCTCAGTTTATATGGTAAAGATGGTCCCACAATTATGATAGGTGGGGGGGGGGGGGGGGGGTTTCAGGATTTTGATCCAGTATCAATAAAGCACCAGTTAGATGTTCAAGTTAAGTGTGTGATGGAGGGAACCTTAGAAGTGATGGTGTTTCCATCTTCAAGTTCCCCTCAGGTTAAACACTATCATGTCTATGTAACCGTGTGTAACTGTAGAACATTAAATGCAATTCACTGTATATATGAGTGGAAGTCTATCTTATGTAAGTTGACTCACATGATTTTTGGCTTAAAAAAATGTAATTTTTCAAGTACCTTGTATAAAAGTTGACCCTAGTTTTTCAGGGATCAAAGCTCAAAAATGTCAGAACCAAAGTATAATGCTGGAGTTGTTAATTATTCAATTTAATTAGAAATGTATAAATACTACTGAAAATGAGAACCAATAAATAAATGCTTGCAACATTTACATGTTTACATTTTGCTTTTATTTATTAATATCATTAAAGTGATCAGATTATGAATGACAAACCTTGTTTTTATTATTAATTGCTTACCAGGAATTAGGAGTTCATCAATTTAAAGACACGCATGGGGATGGTTAGTTTTTCCTTTCACCAATTCTAGCGGCAATCTCCCTGCCAATTAACAAGGGTAATGTGATCTACCATGATGCCTGCTAGAAAGAATTCAAAATACACAGCTCAAGTTAAACTGAAAGTCGGAGCATTTGCCGAGGAGATTAATAATCAAAGAGTTTAATGTTTTCTGGAAAATAATTAGAACTGGAAAAAGACATCCCATTGAAGGTGCCAAAGAACAAATTCACCCGAGGAAAATGGAGCAAGTGTCCTCCTACCTCAAGAAAAAAGCATTGGCAAAATGTTATATTACCCACTGAGCCATCCGACTCTTGGCTCTCAGAGGAGAGAAGAAAGATGTATTCCAGAATTCAAGACCAGTGACGGGTTGAGCATAATATTCATGAAAAGGCACGATTTAGTATCCTGCCACATTTAGTATGACTGGCTAGGCCAACATTTATTGTCCATCCCTAATTGCCCTGAAGAAAGTGGTGATCAAATTCCACCAATTTGTCATCTGGCATTGAGAAGAATTCTATCGACTGGCCTGCATTGGAAATATAGACAAAATACGAATGAACTTCAGCATGCCAACAAACAACAGCATTATCATGGTTGGTGCAATTACCCTCCTTACAGAGACAATTGATCACAAGAAGCCATGGATCACAGTGATTCCATCTTGTATAGCGGCTGGCACAAAATTAAAGCAGATGGTGCTATTCAAGTGAAAAGAGGAATTTCAGAAAAGAGTTGTCGTTTATGTTAATGAGAAAGGCTAGGTGGATGAAGGCAATTGCAAAAGTTGATTTTTAAAAAGGTTAAAAACCTTTTAAAAGGTTTGCTCATCTGGGGCATGTTCAAATATCATCCTATCAGCAATGTAGTCAATGATATACAATCGACTAACAGTGATGTGGCAGTTATTCCTGGGGGTCTTTTGAATGTTGTTCAGCCCTTGGACGTGTGTATAAACAAACCTCTCAAACACAGTATTCGAAAGGTGTGGAACAATTGGACGTTAAACGGCAAAAGAAAAATCACTGAGGGCAGAAATATGAGGGCACAGTCTCTGGCAACATTGTGTCACTGGGTGGTAGATGAGTGGAATTAGCCCGATTCCAATACTGTCAAAGCATAATTTCTAAAATGTAGAATGAGAATGCCAAAGTGACTACTGATGATGATGATGAAGACGACAAGATGCACACAATGATGTTACACAAGCAGGCGATTTGTCCAGTGATTCAGATGGTGATCAGAGTGATTTTGAAGGATTTCAATGTGTAGTGTTGCAATTAATTTGTTGTATATTTATATTGCGTTGGATGAAATGTGTATAGTTCGCAATGTTATAAAATAAATAAATGTTAGATAATTAATATGGATGAAATGTAGAGAATTTGTAATGTTATAAAATAAATAAATGTTAGAGATAATTAATATGAATTTTTGGTGTTGGTGCTTTTTATTTTATTGCATTGCAGGCGTCTTTTTTGGATTTAATTTGGGCCCAAATCAGCACCTTGAAAACATCACCCGCATAAAAGTCGACTCCATGATTTTTGGCCTCAAACATTGGTGGTAAAACTTTGACTTTTACATGAGTACATATAATAAAAGAAGTAAATGATCTTTTTTCTTACTAAATACACAAGGACAGCACACTAACATTCAGTACATATAAGTCTAAAGGAACAATCCCTCTAAGTTCAGTTTGTAACCTACATGCAAAGCATGCTCTCCCATTCGGTGTGACTTCAACATCTCTATGTGGGACAATACAAAAATCAGAAAGGGCATCCCAGCTCCTTTCTGGTTGCTTGTCATTTGAGTGGTGATTTGGGAAGGTTGTATCCTCTCAACAGCAACAACATTATGCAAGTTAGCAAGAGAAGGGGATTGGGGATAAACATTACTTAGCGGAAAAGGAAAAAACTCAAACAAGGGACAAACAAAATTTTTTTGCTGTACCACAAATCAGATCTTGCACATTTACATAAAATGCAGACGCATGCCATGAGTATTAATCAGTAGAAATAGCAGAGCTGAGTACCACAAAGGTAAGCGGTTCTGTACACTGTGCTGGTGCTTTTAAAGATGAAACAGCCGCTAGGCTATCCTTGCAGCACACCTTGTAGAGCACAGTAAACAGCTGTCAGCAAGACCATGCATGACTGCAATCAAATTACAAAATAGTAAGGAAACAACCATTTGATCTCTGTGCCAACTAAATATCAATTAACTCAACCATGGAAGAATTACATGTCTCTACACTACTATTATTTTATTGGCCATGCTGTTTACATTTTGATCAATGGCACCAATTTTGTTTGAACTAGGAGAACAATACATTATAGATTAACACATTCACTATATTACATGCCTTGGTCAAAGATACTTTTACCTGAATTGTGGAAGGGAAATTCCTTTACAAACAATCCCTGGTGTCCAATTAAAGAATAAATGATGATTCATCATATTGTGCCATCCAAACATCATCAAGCAAGTGGACATCAATTCTATTTACGGGCAACTACATTTTCTAAAAGTACCCTTTAAACATCTGGCACTTATCCACTCTTCTATCATCTTCCTGTTTCAAGCCACAAATAATGACATAAGTGACAAGGAAAAAGGAAAGCGCAACAAGGCAATTGCTCACTAGTGACATTTTTTATCTACAGTAAGAACATATATTTTTCACAATAAAACTATTTTAAATGACAATATGTTTAGAGCACCTGAAGAATGCCACCATGTGTCCTGGAACCCCAGGGGGCTTTGGCTATTGGAACATTCAAATCCACAGCAAGGCTATTGCTGTTGTCACTTCCTTGTTGTTTATTTATCCTGGCAAAGGACTATTAAAATACTGTTTACTACTGGCCAATCCGGTCAGCGATTTATATTTGAAATTATAGTTCTGTTACTAAGTGTCAACGTTTTTAATTACAGAATGATTCATTATTTCTCCAGTAGGGAACCATTTTGTAATGCGACACATAGACAGAAACATGACACTTTAATGCAGTTGCTCACAATAAGTGACCCTCTGATTGTAGGACAGGTTCGTGTTGGAGTATAGCTTTCAGTATAAATCAGATGTGATGTTTCGATTTTTATTAAGCCATTTAATAATTTTTTCTCATGGTGCTGAATTATTTAAAATTCCAAGAATAAGATATAAAAATCAAGTTACTGGAGTTCTAATTTATTAATCTGCTTTACTTGTGCACACCTAAAGCAATTCCCAATATTCCGAACTGTATTTGTCCATTGTGTAAAGCAAACATTCACGTGCATGATGTAGCAAGGCATATGGTGCAAAACTTGAGTTATAAAGCTCTGAGATTTCCACAGAGTTGCTCTGTAATGACATTGACAGGAACGGAGCAAGAACTAAAGATGCCCATTAACTCTGGTTGTTCCACGAAGCCTGCTGAAGTTCAGACAGGAAATTAAGAGAGAATCAGAAATTTAGGGCCTATGTTTGGAAAAATAACTTGTATTCATTAAGTGTCTTATCAAAGGTACACACGTGCCATAACTAATTACTTACTTCTGAACTGCAGTCACAGTTGCCAGGTAAGCAAACTCAGCAGTCTATTGTACACAGGGTCCCACATGTAGCAAATAAGAATAACTGGTCGATCAGTTGGCTGAGGCATCAATATTGGCATGGAAATCTTCCTACTCTTTTCAACAAACATGGGCAAACATACAGACAAGAAGAATTTTTTGAGAGGATTTACCCTCCTCCAAGATACAAAATGCAACAAAATGTCGCCACTGTCCCAGGGGGCCATAGGCAGCTCTCCCCTTTTGAGAGAGAGCGGACTGATGGTCATTTTACCTGAGAGTCGCCATACCTCAGGCAAGGAGTGAAGTTGAGAAGGCGGGACCTTCATGATAACCTCAGCTGGAACAGGAATTGAACCCTTGCTGTTGGTGTCACTCCGCATCACAAACCAATCGTCCAGCCAACTGAGCTAACCAACCCCCAGCAAGAATACTGAGGAAAAACAACTTTCCCAGAAGTTCCTCAAGCAAGGCAATTGCATTCATAAGGTTGCTGAAGAATTCAATATACATTACAATCAGTTTATTCATTTTTCTGAAATTAAGCCCACCCCCTGCACCTCCCTCCCACTTGATTTCTTACATTTTCAGACACAAGAGATCAAACGTTAATGATTAGTGAGTGGCATGTCTCAACCAAAATGGAGAAGAAAGAAATGTCCATTTGTCACAAAGATATCAAAGCAAAAGGTGCAGGAAAGAATCCACTGATTTAATATAATTAAGAAACTAAGGGACCATAATTTAGTACAGTCATTGATGAGTACAGTGTGCCATATGTATTCAATGTTTTGCTTCAGGCACTTTTTGATATAAATTCATTGGGCATTCTTTATTCCATCGCCAATGAAGCATGCAAACCAGCCATGATTGATCAAAGTGAACCCCTATCAAGTTTCTTCATGTACAGTGACCACATACTGAAAACCATTCATAAAGCATCATCTTTGATTTTAAAAAAGCACTTTCATGCAGTGCTTAATTATTTCAGCATATGAATTAATTGCATTACATTCTAAATGATAGAGTAATAGTAAATCCCCTTTTTAAGTTGCCCCATGTAAAGGGTGTCACGAACCACGCTGATGTTATCTGCAAGGGTATCCCAACTTGGAACACCGGTTCGTAGGGGAGTATAGTTTGGTTTTGTATGAGTGAAACCCCAGTGAGACTAAACAGCCCAGTTGCCATGTAACAATTATTAAAGACTATTTATTAAAGTAAAGTAAAGACAAATGCACACGGACAGGACTACTCTACTCTCACGCAATTAAGATGTATGGATTACATGTATGAAATACACACACAGTTTATACAGAACGTTTCCCTTGTTCCAAAATATATCTATAATACCTAAACTCCATAAGACTTCCCCGTTTTCCCAAATAACATCCAAAATAAATAACCAGCTTGTAGTTACTGCATAATGCAGGGACGATACTAAAGTCTGGGAAACGTCTTTTCCTTGTCCACTGAAGTCATTTAAAACTGCCATTATGAAGGTTTTCTACACTGCCTTGGCTCTAAGACTTAGCGGCTTGTTTGATGTAAAACTGGCTTCTAGGCTGCGAGCTGAAACACTAGCTTGGAGGCTGGAAACTGGCCTGTCTGCTTTCTGAGACTGTAGATGTTAACTGACTCACTGGCTTCTCAGGGTATGGTCAATTATTCCTTTGTGCCTCTTTAATTATGCCTTCTATGTATTCTGCTGTCTCCCTCTTTCAACATCCTTAACTATATATTAACATATGTATACCTCATGGATCCAATCATCTATAAGATGTTTCTCCTCATAAGCTAGTCTCACCTAATTATTTAAACCACCTTCTATTCTCATTATTGGGACCTTCTTA